>NC_081766.1:34945102-34957602 GCF_963082965.1 Carassius carassius
ACACGATCGTATTCAGCGGTTTATAAGTGTTACACACATTATCAGGCTCTCAGGGGTAAGAGATCTTCAGAAGGGTCAGAAACCCTGCCGTCCATCATCTGGTCAGTTTCACAGACTCAGTCCACTCATGATTATATAATGTCCTCCAGTGACTCCCATCACGTGTTCCTGTCATAATCACTGTTTTGATGAGTCAGTAATGAGCAGCATGAGTTCAGGCTGATCATTGTCCAGAAGTCTGTCTTTGGCTCATGTGCTGAGGTCAGATGTGTGCGTTTCAGAGATAACGGGGAGATTACACACTAGAAATGTGCTTCATTATGTGATTGGGCTTCGTTGTTTCTCTACTGATCAGCATCATCAATTCAGGTCAAATGAGACGCGTTTCTGTAAATAACCTCTTTAATAATTTGATGTTGAAAATATAAACCAAATGCTCTTTTAATACATTAGTTATATTAGCACGCTAGTGGTTATGGATATGTGGTTATTAGCGTAGAATATGATTAAAGAAGTACAGTGGAATGTGGTCTAGTGTGTAAATGTGTGTATTCAGGCTGATAAACGCGTGTCAGAGAAGGATTTAGTCTCGGTAATCTGTTCTTGATTCGCGTTCGCTCTTTTTGGTCTCGCTCGAGCGCCGTAGCCGATCCTCCGAGTCACATGTGGACTGTGTTCTGTGTTTACTCTGAAACTGACTAAAGTCCTGCTGAAGCTCTGACTCGACCCAGGTACAGTTTCTCTGCCGGAACTCAAGATTCACAGCGATATAAAACAGAGAAGCTAGCTGCACGAGACCCTCAGATATATATATATATATATATATATAGCCTATATACACAGACACATACATACATACAGAAAGATTAATGTTTTTTAAATAATTATATTCAGTTCATGAAGGCTTAATACAGGAAATACAATAATATTGTGAAATATTATCATGTAAAATGTATTTTCTGTTAAAGTGTAATTATTTCTGTGATGCTCAGCTGTACAGCTGCATCTCAATAAATTAGAATGTCGTGGAAAAGTTCATTTATTTCAGTAATTCAACTCAAATTGTGAAACTCGTGTATTAAATAAATTCAATGCACACAGACTGAAGTAGTTTAAGTCTTTGGTTCTTTTAATTGTGATGATTTTGGCTCACATTTAACAAAAACCCACCATCTCAATAAATCAGAATACTTCATAAGACCAATAAAAAACATGTAGTGAATTGGCCTGCTGGAAAGTATGTTAATTTACTGTACATGTACTCAATTCTTGGTAGGGGCTCCTTCTGCTTGAATTACTGCCTCAGTTCGGCGTGGCATGGAGGTGATCAGTTTGTGGTGCTGCTGAGGTGGTCTGGAAGCACAGGTTTCTTTGACAGTGGCCTTCAGCTCATCTGCATTGTTTGGTCTCTTGTTTCTCATCTTCCTCTTGACAGTAGCCGCTTTTCTGTCGGGTCAGTGGAGCCAGTGCTTCCAGCGGGTCGGTGGGGCTAATAGTCTCTGCCCTGCAGCACTGAGGCCTGAAGCTCCGCTAAAACACGCCCTTTACACGCCTCTCAGGAACAACGTCACACAACCCCATCATTTCAACAACAAAGACAAGTTATCAGAAAACTAATAAGAAATAAGTCATATATTTGATAAATAGTTTCATAAATATTTCTGCCTTGTATGTTGATTATAATCCACATCGAATTAAGTTATTTCAAACACCAACTGCTGACTGAAAGTGAGTTTTGAGCTCGACTTATTTTAAAAAGTCTTTAATGTTGGTGTTGTTATCTTTCTGAAATGATCCGCGCTGACACTGGAAGTGGCCCTGCACTAGCACACCTGCTAGAAGATTCAAACACATACACACTAAACATGAATATGAATCCTTAAAGGGTTAGTTCACCGAAAAATGAAAATTATGTCATTAATAACTCCATTTATCTTTGGAACACAGTTTAAGATATTTTAGATTTAGTCCGAGAGCTCTCAGTCCCTCCATTGAAGCTGTGTGTACGGTCTACTGTCCATGTCCAGAAAGGTAAGAAAAACATCATCAAAGTAGTCCATGTGACATCAATTTGTTAAAGCATCGAAAAAATACATTTTGGTCCAAAAAGATCCGGTTACATCGAATGATTCGTTCGTGAACCGGATATCACAAACTGCTTTGTTTTGAACTCTCTCACACAACAGACACGGAAGAGAAGACAATGCTGAATAAAGTCGTAGTTTTTGCTATTTTTGGACCAAAATGTATTTTCGATGCTTTAAAATATTCTAACTGACCCTCTGATGTCACATGGACTACTTTGAAGATGTTTGTCTTACCTTTCTGGACATGGACAGTAGACCGTACACACAGCTTCAATGGAGGGACTGAGAGCTCTCGGACTAAATCTAAAATATCTTAAACTGTGTTCTGAAGATGAACGGAGGTCTCACGGGTTTGGAACGACATGAGGGTGAGTTATTAATGACATAATTTTGATTATTGGATGAATGGTAAATGGTAAATGTTGTGATCATGATTACTATCATGGGTTTGCACGTGATGGTCAGGCAGTGCATCTCTTTCCCCAAATCTGACAATCACTTCCGAATCACTTCTGAATTGTCAATAATTGTTCTAATGGTGTTAATGTGGAAAGCTGTTCTGTGAAAGAGTTGGTTGGTTATCTTGCTTCAGACTGGCTGGCACACGGATTTGATTTACAACATCCTGTTGCCTTGTCTCCTCATGTTTCAACCATGCTCCCGATCGAATCTTTAATTTGTCTGGTTCGGGTCTGATACACCACACTCTCCTTGTGAAGGGTGTCAATGATTGTCTTCTGGACATCTGTCAGATCAGCAGTCTTCCCCATGATTGTGTATCCTAGTGAACCAAACTCAGAGACCATTCTGAAAGCTCAGGAAACCTTTGCAGGTGTTTTGAGTTGATTAGCTGATTGGCATGTCACCATATTCTAATTTGTTGATATAATGAATTGGTGGGTTTTTGTTAAATGTGAGCCAAAATCATCACAATTAAAAGATTCAAAGACTTAATCTACTTCAGTCTGTGTGCACTGAATTTATTTAATACACAAGTTTCACAATTTGAGTTGAATTACTGAAATAAATGAACTTTTCAATTGCATTCTTCGACCTTTTTTCTGCAAACATGATACATAAATCTCATCAATAGTGTGAAGATTACAAACAATAAGCAGCCCGTATTATATTACTATTCTGATTCTGTTTCAAAGACAGCTTTATAAAGACTGAACAAACCAACTTTAGATGCACCAAACATTTTAAGCTGAAGAATTTTTAATAATGTATGCATCTGTTCAAGTGTATTCATGCAGCGAAGTGTGTGTGTGTGTGTGTTGCAGGCCAGCCGGTGACATGAGCAGGTATTATGTTGGTGTGGACGTGGGCACTGCCAGTGTGCGAGCGGCTCTGGTCACGCAGGACGGTCAGGTCAAACACATGGCAGAGGAGCCCATTAACATATGGGAGCCGTGTGCTGACCATTACGAGCAATCATCAGAGGATATCTGGAGCAGATGCTGCAGCACTGTGAAGGTGAGCACGCCTGCATCACCAGCCCAAACATCTCTGCATGGATCTCTGTTTCCAGAAGGGTTGAGCTTCTTCATGTTGTTATAGCGAGTGACTCAGGACATCGATGTGGAGTCTGTTCGAGGGATCGGCTTTGATGCCACCTGCTCATTGGTGGTTCTGGACCGGCACTTCCTGCCCGTGGCTGTCAATCACACAGGTTTGCATTTCATGAGTCGATCTCACAGGTGTGTGTTTAATGAGTCGATCTCACAGGTGTGCGTTTCATGAGTCGATCACACAGGTGTGCGACAGATATGCGTTTCATGAGGCGATCTCACAGGTGTGTGTTTAATGAGTCGATCACACAGGTGTGCGTTTCATGAGTCGATCTCACAGGTTTGCATTTCATGAGTCGATCTCACAGGTGTGTGTTTAATGAGTCGATCTCACAGGTGTGCGTTTCATGAGTCGATCACACAGGTGTGCGACAGATATGCGTTTCATGAGGCGATCTCACAGGTGTGTGTTTCATGAGTCGATCTCACAGGTGTGCGTTTCATGAGGCGATCTCACAGGTGTGTGTTTCATGAGTCGATCTCACAGGTGTGCGTTTCATGAGTCGATCTCACAGGTGTGCGTTTCATGAGTCGATCACACAGGTGTGTGACAGATATGCGTTTCATGAGGCGATCTCACAGGTGTGTGTTTCACGAGTCGATCACACAGGTGTGCGTTTCATGAGTCGATCACACAGGTGTGCGACAGATATGCGTTTCATGAGGCGATCTCACAGGTGTGTGTTTCACGAATCGATCTCACAGGTGTGCTATTCACGAGTCGATCTTACAGGTGTGCGTTTCACGAGTCGATCTCACAGGTGTGTGTTTAATGAGTCGATCTCTCAGGTGTGTGTTTAATGAGTCGATCTCACAGGTGTGCGTTTCATGAGTCGATCACACAAGTGTGTGTTTAATGAGTCGATCTCACAGGTGTGTGTTTAATGAGTCGATCTCACAGGTGTGTGTTTAATGAGTCGATCTCACAGGTGTGTGTTTAATGAGTCGATCACACAGGTGTGCGTTTCACGAGTCGATCACACAGGTGTGCGTTTCACGAGTCGGTCACACAGGTGTGCGTTTCACGAGTCGATCTCACAGGTGTGCGTTTCACGAGTCGATCTCTCAGATGTGTGTTTAATGAGTCGATCACACAGGTGTGCGTTTCATGAGTTGATCTCACAGGTGTGCGTTTCATGAGTCGATCACACAGGTGTGCGACAGATATGCGTTTCATGAGACGATCTCACAGGTGTGCGTTTCATGAGTCGATCACACAGGTGTGCGACAGATATGTGTTTCATGAGGCGATCTCACAGGTGTGTGTTTCACGAATCGATCTCACAGGTGTGCGTTTCACGAGTCGATCTTACAGGTGTGCGTTTCACGAGTCGATCTCACAGGTGTGTGTTTAATGAGTCGATCTCTCAGGTGTGTGTTTAATGAGTCGATCTCACAGGTGTGCGTTTCATGAGTCGATCACACAAGTGTGTGTTTAATGAGTCGATCTCACAGGTGTGTGTTTAATGAGTCGATCTCACAGGTGTGTGTTTAATGAGTCGATCACACAGGTGTGTGTTTAATGAGTCGATCTCACAGGTGTGTGTTTAATGAGTCGATCTCACAGGTGTGTGTTTAATGAGTCGATCACACAGGTGTGCGTTTCACGAGTCGATCACACAGGTGTGCGTTTCACGAGTCGGTCACACAGGTGTGCGTTTCACGAGTCGATCTCACAGGTGTGCGTTTCACGAGTCGATCACACAGGTGTGCGTTTCACGAGTCGGTCACACAGGTGTGCGTTTCACGAGTCGGTCACACAAGTGTGCGTTTCACGAGTCGATCTCACAGGTGTGCGACAGATATGCGTTTCATGAGATGATCTCACAGGTGTGCGTTTCATGAGTCGATCACACAGGTGTGCGACAGATATGCGTTTCATGAGACGATCTCACAGGTGTGCGTTTCATGAGTCGATCACACAGGTGTGCGACAGATATGTGTTTCATGAGGCGATCTCACAGGTGTGTGTTTCACGAATCGATCTCACAGGTGTGCGTTTCACGAGTCGATCTTACAGGTGTGCGTTTCACGAGTCGATCTCACAGGTGTGTGTTTAATGAGTCGATCTCTCAGGTGTGTGTTTAATGAGTCGATCTCACAGGTGTGCGTTTCATGAGTCGATCACACAAGTGTGTGTTTAATGAGTCGATCTCACAGGTGTGTGTTTAATGAGTCGATCTCACAGGTGTGTGTTTAATGAGTCGATCACACAGGTGTGTGTTTAATGAGTCGATCTCACAGGTGTGTGTTTAATGAGTCGATCTCACAGGTGTGTGTTTAATGAGTCGATCACACAGGTGTGCGTTTCACGAGTCGATCACACAGGTGTGCGTTTCACGAGTCGGTCACACAGGTGTGCGTTTCACGAGTCGATCTCACAGGTGTGCGTTTCACGAGTCGATCACACAGGTGTGCGTTTCACGAGTCGGTCACACAGGTGTGCGTTTCACGAGTCGGTCACACAAGTGTGCGTTTCACGAGTCGATCTCACAGGTGTGCGTTTCACGAGTCGATCACACAGGTGTGCGTTTCACGAGTCAGTCACACAGGTGTGCGTTTCATGAGTCGATCACACAGGTGTGCGACAGATGTGCGTTTCATGAGTCGATCTCACAGGTGTGTGTTTAATGAGTCGATCACACAGGTGTGCGTTTCATGAGTCGATCACACAGGTGTGCGTTTCATGAGTCGATCTCACAGGTGTGTGTTTAATGAGTCGATCACACAGGTGTGCGTTTCATGAGTCGATCACACAGGTGTGCGTTTCATGAGTCGATCACACAGGTGTGCGACAGGTGTGCGTTTCATGAGTCGATCACACAGGTGTGCGTTTCATGAGTCGATCACACAGGTGTGCGACAGATGTGCATTTCACGAGTCGATCTCACATGTGTGCATTTCACGAGTCGGTCACACAGGTGTGTGTTTCACGAGTCGGTCACATAGGTGTGTGTTTCACGAGTCGATCTCACAGGTGTGTGTTTCATGAGGCGATCTCACAGGTGTGTGTTTCATGAGTCGATCTCACAGGTGTGCGTTTCTCGAGTCGGTCTCACAGGTGTGCGTTTCATGAGTCGATCTCACAGGTGTGCGTTTCATGAGTAGATCTCACAGGTGTGTGTTTCATGAGTCGATCTCACAGGTGTGCGTTTCTCGAGTCGGTCTCACAGGTGTGCGTTTCATGAGTCGATCACACAGGTGTGCGACAGATGTGCGTTTTATGAGGCGATCTCACAGGTGTGTGTTTCACGAGTCGGTCACACAGGTGTGCGTTTCACGAGTTGGTTACACAGGTGTGCGTTTCACGAGTCGGTCACACAGGTGTGCGTTTCACAAGTCGGTCACACAGGTGTGCTTTTCACGAGTCGATCACACAGGTGTGCGTTTCACGAGTCGGTCACACAGGTGTGTGTTTAATGAGTCGATCTCACAGGTGTGTGTTTAATGAGTCAATCTCACAGGTGTGTGTTTAATGAGTCGATCACACAGGTGTGCGTTTCACGAGTCGATCACACAGGTGTGCGTTTCACGAGTCGGTCACACAGGTGTGCGTTTCATGAGTCGATCTCACAGGTGTGCGTTTCACGAGTCGATCTTACAGGTGTGCGTTTCATGAGTCGATCTCACAGGTGTGCGACAGATATGCGTTTCATGAGGCGATATCACAGGTGTGTGTTTCATGAGTCGATCTCACAGGTGTGCGTTTCATGAGTCGATCACACAGGTGTGCGACAGATATGCGTTTCATGAGGCGATCTCACAGGTGTGTGTTTCATGAGTCGATCTCACAGGTGTGCGTTTCATGAGTCGATCACACAGGTGTTCGACAGATATGCGTTTCATGAGGCGATCTCACAGGTGTGTGTTTCACGAGTCGATCACACAGGTGTGCGTTTCATGAGTCGATCACACAGGTGTGCGACAGATATGCGTTTCATGAGGCGATCTCACAGGTGTGTGTTTCACGAATCGATCTCACAGGTGTGCGTTTCACGAGTCGATCTTACAGGTGTGTGTTTCATGAGTCGATCTCACAGGTGTGTGTTTAATGAGTCGATCTCTCAGGTGTGTGTTTAATGAGTCGATCTCACAGGTGTGCGTTTCATGAGTCGATCACACAAGTGTGTGTTTAATGAGTCGATCTCACAGGTGTGTGTTTAATGAGTCGATCTCACAGGTGTGTGTTTAATGAGTCGATCACACAGGTGTGTGTTTAATGAGTCGATCTCACAGGTGTGTGTTTAATGAGTCGATCTCACAGGTGTGTGTTTAATGAGTCGATCACACAGGTGTGCGTTTCACGAGTGGATCACACAGGTGTGCGTTTCACGAGTCGGTCACACAGGTGTGCGTTTCACGAGTCGATCTCACAGGTGTGCGTTTCACGAGTCGATCTCTCAGGTGTGTGTTTAATGAGTCGATCACACAGGTGTGCGTTTCATGAGTCGATCTCACAGGTGTGCGTTTCATGAGTCGATCACACAGGTGTGCGACAGATATGCGTTTCATGAGGCGATCTCACAGGTGTGTATTTCACGAGTCGATCACACAGGTGTGCGTTTCATGAGTCGATCACACAGGTGTGCGACAGATATGCGTTTCATGAAGCGATCTCACAGGTGTGTGTTTCACGAATCGATCTCACAGGTGTGCGTTTCACGAGTCGATCTTACAGGTGTGCGTTTCACGAGTCGATCTCACAGGTGTGTGTTTAATGAGTCGATCTCTCAGGTGTGTGTTTAATGAGTCGATCTCACAGGTGTGCGTTTCATGAGTCGATCACACAAGTGTGTGTTTCATGAGTCGATCTCACAGGTGTGTGTTTAATGAGTCAATCTCACAGGTGTGTGTTTAATGAGTCGATCACACAGGTGTGTGTTTAATGAGTCGATCTCACAGGTGTGTGTTTAATGAGTCGATCTCACAGGTGTGTGTTTAATGAGTCGATCACACAGGTGTGCGTTTCACGAGTCGATCACACAGGTGTGCGTTTCACGAGTCGATCACACAGGTGTGCGTTTCACGAGTCGGTCACACAGGTGTGCGTTTCACGAGTCGATCTCACAGGAGTGCGTTTCACGAGTCGATCACACAGGTGTGCGTTTCACGAGTCGGTCACACAGGTGTGCGTTTCACGAGTCGGTCACACAGGTGTGCGTTTCACGAGTCGGTCACACAAGTGTGCGTTTCACGAGTCGATCTCACAGGTGTGCGTTTCACGAGTCGATCACACAGGTGTGCGTTTCACGAGTCGGTCACACAGGTGTGCGTTTCATGAGTCGATCACACAGGTGTGCGACAGATGTGCGTTTCATGAGTCGATCTCACAGGTGTGTGTTTAATGAATCGATCACACAGGTGTGCGTTTCATGAGTCGATCACACAGGTGTGCGTTTCATGAGTCGATCACACAGGTGTGCGACAGGTGTGCGTTTCATGAGTTGATCACACAGGTGTGCGTTTTATGAGTCGATCACACAGGTGTGCGACAGATGTGCGTTTCACGAGTCGATCTCACAGGTGTGTATTTCACGAGTCGATCTCACAGGTGCGCATTTCACGAGTCGGTCACACAGGTGTGCGTTTCACGAGTCGGTCACATAGGTGTGTGTTTCACGAGTCGATCTCACAGGTGTGTGTTTCACGAGTCGATCTCACAGGTGTGCGTTTCTCGAGTCGGTCTCACAGGTGTGCGTTTCATGAGTCGATTTCACAGGTGTGCGTTTCATGAGTCGATCTCACAGGTGTGTGTTTCATGAGTCGATCTCACAGGTGTGCGTTTCTCGAGTCAGTCTCACAGGTGTGCGTTTCATGAGTCGATCACACAGGTGTGTGTTTCACGAGTCGATCTCACAGGTGTGCGTTTCTCGAGTCGGTCTCACAGGTGTGCGTTTCATGAGTCGATTTCACAGGTGTGCGTTTCATGAGTCGATCTCACAGGTGTGTGTTTCATGAGTCGATCTCACAGGTGTGCGTTTCTCGAGTCAGTCTCACAGGTGTGCGTTTCATGAGTCGATCACACAGGTGTGCGACAGATGTGCGTTTTATGAGGCGATCTCACAGGTGTGTGTTTCACGAGTCGGTCACACAGGTGTGCGTTTCACGAGTCGGTTACACAGGTGTGCGTTTCACAAGTCGGTCACACAGGTGTGCTTTTCACGAGTCGATCACACAGGTGTGCGTTTCACGAGTCGGTCACACAGGTGTGCGTTTTACGAGTCAGTCACACAGGTGTGCGTTTCACGAGTCGGTCACACAGGTGTGCGTTTCACGAGTCGGTCACACAGGTGTGCGTTTCACGAGTCGGTCACACAGGTGTGCGTTTCACGAGTCGGTCACACAGGTGTGCGTTTCACGAGTCGGTCACACAGGTGTGCGTTTCACGAGTCGGTCACACAGGTGTGCGTTTCACGAGTCGGTCACACAGGTGTGCGTTTCACGAGTCGGTCACACAGGTGTGCGTTTCACGAGTCGATCTCACAGGTGTGCGTTTCACGAGTCGATCTCACAGGTGTGTGTTTCACGAGTCGGTCACACAGGTGTGTATTTCACGAGTCGATCTCACAGGTGTGCGTTTCACGAGTCGGTCACACAGGTGTGCGTTTCACGAGTCGATCTCACATGTGTGCGTTTCACGAGTCGGTCACACAGGTGTGCGTTTCACGAGTCGGTCACATAGGTGTGTGTTTCACGAGTCGATCTCACAGGTGTGTGTTTCACGAGTCGATCTCACAGGTGTGTGTTTCACGAGTCGATCACACAGGTGTGTGTTTCACGAGTCGATCACACAGGTGTGTGTTTCACGAGTCGATCTCACAGGTGTGTGTTTCATCAGTCCGGCAGGTGAGTGCCACACACTGTCTCACCGCCGTGTGCTCGCAGGTGTCCTGGAGAGGAATGTGGTGATGTGGATGGACCACCGGGCGGCAGATCAAGCCTCTCGTATCACAGCCACCAAACACAGAGTGCTTCTGGGAGTCGGGGGCGTGATGTCACCCGAAATGCAGCCACCCAAATTACTATGGCTCAAAGAGGTGAGGAGTGTGAGCACCACAAACACTCTTATCTTCTTGAGTTTCAATCCTGAGTTCTTCATTCTGTGATTAGAATCTGAGGGACACCTGCTGGAAAGAAGCGGCACACTTCTTTGACCTTCCTGACTTTCTGTCCTGGAAAGCCACAGGCTCTTTGTGCAGGTGAGCCTTTCATTAGACTGCAGGGATTAAACAACATTGGGACTGATATCTAGAAGAATTTTTACCAAGTAATTTTAATAGATGAAAAATCAGTGAAATATCTCTTATATTTGCAGAAGCTTCTGTGAACATGTCTAGTGATGCAGTGAATTGTTGAATAGAACTACAAATTGAACATTGATTAATGAAAACGAGCGTCTCCAATGATGTTTTCACTGCAGTTAAATGAAAGATAGTATTAAAAACTCTTCAACAGCTTCAACTTAATGCTCTTGTGCTCACAGGACAGATGACCTGAGAGTGAACACAATTTGATTCTTAGCTGAACTGCTTTATTAACGATCAAACAAAGCCTAAAGTTTAAATATCTCCAGTGAAGTGATGTGAATATATCGAGCAGCTAAACAGCAGCTGTGTGTCCTGGTGTAGGTCTTTATGTACTCTGGTGTGTAAGTGGACGTATTCTCCATCTGACGGCTGGGACGACACGTTCTGGAGCGCCATCGGTCTGGAGGACCTGATGGAGAACAGTTACTTCAAAATCGGTAGGAGAGAACCCTGTTCAGTGCTCGTATGGTTCTGCTGACTGACGAGGTGTTGTGTTGTGTTGAAGGCCAGCAGACGTGTTGTCCAGGGACTCCGGTGGGACGAGGACTGACCGCAGCGGCGGCTGCAGATCTGGGTCTGATTCAGGGCACCGCTGTGGGCGCTTCACTCATAGACGCTCACGCAGGAGGCTTGGGTACAGAACCACACGCTCCTCAATCTCACGCTGTTCTCCTCTTCTGCTCCAGTGTCTGACCTCGTTACTTACTGAAGTCAAACCACAATCAACTCTGTTTCTCCTGAGTAGATCAGACATCTATATAAACATGACTGAACTGACCACACTTGATCTGAGCCTTTCAATGAGAAATGTCAATAGGTGAACTATAAAACAGCTAGATTAAAATCAAAACAAAACCAGTGTTTTTAGTTTTTTATGCACTGGTCAATGTTGATTTTTATCTGGATTGCTTCCATATCATGTCTTCTTTCAGACTAGTGGAGAAAAAACTTCCAAAATACAAATTTAAGCATTTATTATAATGCAATTTATCTATTTGCATTTGTACATTTCAACTCCAATTATATTAAGAGTTTTCTTTCTTTTACATGCACCAAAACTTGGTTATGCTACAGTGTTTCTGATTCTTGTGAGTGATCAGCTGGTGTAGTGTGTGTGACCTGTAGTGTGTGTGACCTGTAGTGTGTGTGACCTGTAGTGTGTCTGACCTGTAGTGTGTGTGACCTGTAGTGTGTGTGACCTGTAGTGTGTCTGACCTGTAGGGCTGTAAATGAATATTCTAAATTCGAATATGTATTCGAATAGTTTTAAAAAAACGAATTTCGAAGGTGAAAATTAATATTCGAATAAAAAAAAAATGTGGAAAAAAAGGCCCGCGGTAGTAGAGGCGTGATTGTCTGCTTTGCGAGTGGGCCGCTAGCGCGCCTGAGGGTTCAGGGACAGGTCACAGCCTCACAGGAGTCGCACTGTCTGGCACAGCATCACTGCTGAAAGTTGACGCGTCTTCATGGAAGATGCCAGCAAGTGCAGAGCCCAACTCGACCGCAGCAGAGAAAATGAGGTAAAATTGTTGACC
>NC_081766.1:34962602-35092602 GCF_963082965.1 Carassius carassius
ATCACATACACCCTCACACACATCACACACACCCACATCACACACACATCACACACACCCACATCACACACACCCTCACACACACACATCACACACACACATCACACACACCCACATCACACACACCCTCACACACACACATCACACACACCCTCTCACACACATCACACACACACACCCTCTCACACACACACAGACACACACACCCTCACACACATCACACACACCCTCACACACATCACACACACAGACACACCATCTCACACATCACACACACCCTCTCACACATCACACACACCCTCACACACATCACACACACACACAGACACACACATCACACACACCCTCACACACATCACACACACAGACACACCATCTCACACATCACACACACCCTCACACACATCACACACACACACCCTCTCACACACACACAGACACACACACCCTCACACACATCACACACACCCTCACACACATCACACACACAGACACACCATCTCACACATCACACACACACACACACCCTCTCACACACACACAGACACACACACCCTCACACACATCACACACACCCTCACACACATCACACACACACACCCTCTCACACACACACAGACACACACACCCTCACACACATCACACACACCCTCTCACACATCACACACACCCTCACACACATCACACACACACACAGACACACACATCACACACACCCTCACACACATCACACACAGACACACCATCTCACACATCACACACACCCTCACACACATCACACACACACAGACACACACATCACACACCCTCACACACATCACACACACCCTCACACACAGACACACACACACCCTCTCACACATCACACACACCCACACACACAGACACACACACACACCCTCTCACACATCACACACACCCTCTCACACATCACACACCCTCACACACATCACACACACCCTCACACACACACACACACACACACACACACACACACCCTCTCACACATCACACACACCCTCTCACACATCACACACCCTCACACACATCACACACACCCTCACACACACACACACCCTCTCACACATCACACACACCCACACACACAGACACACACACACACCCTCTCACACATCACACACACCCTCACACACACACATCACACACACCCTCACACACACACACACACACACATACACACACACACCCTCACACACACCCACACACATCACACACACACATCACACACACCCATCACACACACCCATCACACACCCACACACACACACACCCTCACACACACCCACACACACACATCACACACACCCTCACACACACCCTCACACACATCACACACACACACCCTCACATCACACACACACACCCTCACACACACATCACACACACCCTCACACACATCACACACACCATCACACACACCCTTGCACACAGAGTCTGAGCACTGTCTGTGTGTGTGTGGTTAGTTAGTGGATGATGTGATTCTCGACGCCGGTGTGATCTGTGAGAACTAGCTTCATGCATCCACTAAACCTCCAAGATATTCTTGATGGCCCTTCTGCACTGCAGTCCTTTAACACCAAAAGTTTTGATGGTTTGCTGTAGTCATTTCAACTGGCTCACAGTATGCTCTCCACCCATTATTCCTGCACTCTGTGATGAGTTCTGCATATCTAGCCTTCTAGCGCTCAGGTGCTTCCTCCATCTGGTCTTCCCAGGGGACAGTAAGTTTCAGTAAAACACTTGCTGTGGCGTGTGGAGGGGTGGAGTGTACAGGTTGGATGGGCTGTGGAGAACATCATAAACTGACTGAAAGAGAAACCTAATGTGCAATGGTTCAGCTCTCCAGAGCTCCGTCCAGGTGATCTTGCGAGGCTCTTCATGCTTCCATCCGGTCCAGACTCTGTGCTTGTACATGCCGAACATCTTGCTGTAGTGTTCTTCCTCCTCTGCTCGTATCTCATCCTGTACCAGTGTTATGATCAGGCACACTGGTCACAACATAAAACGACCGCAAAGTCAGTTGGACACATTTATCTAGGGGATTTATTAATCAATCGAGTAAATTACAAACAAAACAGAAAAATAAGAGGAAGACTATCTACAATGGGACAAAAACAAATGCAGGAAGATCAACAACAAGCGTGGATGCCAGAACTCAAGTCTCTCTCCTCTCCATGGAGTGCCTCCGATTTTAAAGGGTGTCTCTCTGCCCACTTGTTAATGATCACACCTGCACACAATAACACATGAAAACATATTGCCAAGCAGCCAAACATTAATAGAGGAAACAGAGCCACCACAGGTAGTGGAGGGACGTAACAACCAGTTAATGCTTCTCCTTCCCATGGCTTTTGTCATAAAGTGGTTGGGGAAAACTGCCCAGTCCTGCCCACCTTACTGCCTCAGTGCCCACCAAGATGTTATGCCAAAGCCATGCCTCCGCTCTATCTACAGCAACCCGAGCCTGACTTCACGAGGATTCCTGTAGTCGTACATCAGTACATCATAACATCCCTGGCTTGAGTAATATTTAACTCCTCCTCTAGGCCACTGATAGGAAGACTGGCCCTGAGATTGTACCCAGCCGGTGCCGTGAGGATATAAGTGACCTTGAAGAGACTCTTAACCTAAATTCACTATAATAGTCCCGAATTATGTTACTAATCATCTCTGGATCATGGTGTCTTGTCATTGCTGTCTCGATGAGCTTGTGTGGGATTTGATAGATCTAGCCAGAGTGCTCCAAGGTCTCCTCTGCTTCTCTTGCCTCTCGGATCAGCTCGGTCACTATTCATGTATGCTCCAGCAGCCCTGGGACTCTCCTCTTCTGTACTGACGGGTCTATATGCATTCTTTAGGAGGAACTCAGTTAGACGTTGGGCCACAATCCTCTTCTTCACAATCCTCATCAAGGGTTGCTAGCCCTTGATGCCCCCAGATGTTGTCTCTCTGTGCTGTCTTCTGTCTCTCCACCATTCTTTTCATGGACGTCTTCCAGTCTTTCCTGGAGGTCATATGCAGAGTCAGAAGTAATAATTCTAACATACACCTTCTGGTGCTACTTGGACACGTTTTCGGTGATAAACCCGGGATATATATCATGGTAGTATTTTGATTGCAATGCTTTTAATTTTTTTTCTGACTTAAATGTAATAAAACTTGCTGCATTACAATAATTGTTAATTAAATATAATATTGATAACTAGGCATACATTTTTGTGAAGATAATGTCAGTGGTGTCTGCCGTGGCACAACTCAGCACTAGGCAGTCGCTATGATGTTCTGGGTGGTTGCTAGGGTGTTGCTATGTGGTTGCTAGGCAGTCGCTATGGTGTTCTGGGTGGTTGCTAGGGCATTGGGGGTCACCAAAATCACCAGATTCAGACACAGTCAGATGAAGAGAAGTGAGCGATCCTGCTGTGTTTCAGACACACACACACACACACACTCGATCTCTTGGTGCTGTGCACATTATGAAGCGTGTGTGTGTGTGCGTGTGTGCAGGTCTGCCAGTGGTTCTGCCAGCGGAGCGAGAGGCCGTGCTGCTGGGTGCCGCTGTGATCGGAGCCTGCGCTTCATCTGACTACAGCTCCATACAGGTACAGCCCTCACTAACACACCACTCCAGGATTTCATGTGAAGAGACAGATCTGATGTGTGTGACCATTACCTGTGTGAAGTGAAGTGAAGTGACATTCAGCCAAGTATGGTGACCCATACTCAGAATTTGTGCTCTGCATTTAACCCATCCGAAGTGCACACACACAGAGCAGTGAACACACACACACACTGTGAGCACACACCCGGAGCAGTGTTCATCATTTATGCTGCGGCGCCCGGGGAGCAGTTGGGGGTTCGATGCCTTGCTCAAGGGCACCTAAGTCGTGGTATTGAAGGTGGAGAGAGAACTGTACATGCACTCCCCCCACCCACAATTCCTGCCGGCCCGGGACTCGAACTCACAACCCTTCCATTGCGAGTCCGACTCTCAAACCATTAGGCCACGACTTCCCAAATGCCTCTTTGTAAACCAGCACCACTATCTCAAATATATAGTGAGTCAGTAGTAGCCTACCACTTAAACTAATACCAAGTAAACACAGAACAGTACAGTTCAAATTGTTACACGTTACTATTGGATTGACAGAATATTGTCATATGGGGATTTACAGTTAAGGCCCAAGGACCAGATAGGATGAATGAAGACCAGGAGTCAGAGATTCAATCAAATGAAGAAAAATGTAGCATTCATGAGGAGTTTGTAGGCCGCTCTGCATACACTCTCAGTCAAAGACTACAGAATACCCACGACAACACTTAATATAGCCCCGCCTTCTGAGTAAAAGAGCCAATCACTAATCAGTAAAGTCATCACTGCAGCAGCCGTTAAGATTCCCGGTTGCTATAGAAACACTATAGCTATAGGTTGCTATAGAAACGGTTGCTAGGACTGCGCATGCACACCGGCTGATCTAGCATGAATAATACGCTTTTTTAACACCATCTGAAATTGAATTGTCATCTTGGTGAATAGTTTCGGAGAATCTCCACACATGGACATATAGTTCAAAGCATATCTCTGAGATTATTGAGTTGACGACTGAGGTCTGTCTTGATCCGTGTTCATGGGCTAGTGGCTCAGGCTCAACACTGAGGATTGGTCAGGCCAGTAGATCATATATAAATAAGTTATTGTTATTTCACTGTTTTTGACCTGTGTAACCTTACAATAGCAATATTTTAGAAACCAGTGAAATTTTTCAATTCTCATTTCCAATTTAGGATCACAACACAAGCTAATACTGGCATGACTACAATAAAGATCAAACATTATTCTCAAGACAAGTGAAGTCCATAATAAAATAAGAACTGATAAAAAATGACAAGCAATAGCACAAATAAATACAATAGAACAAAGATGAAGATGAAATAAACTACAATGCTTGTGAAACTGTATGACTGTGAAGTAAATATACACAGATGAAAGCTACAGAAGTTTTGAGTTCTGAGCAGTGAGTGATTCTTCTTTCGATGTCAATTTAAAATGATTAACACAGAGAACAGAAGTTATGAGGCTGCTGTCACTTTAAGACTTAATGCACAAATCCATTATATTGATAAAAATCCAATACTTGCTGTATTGTATCCGTACTATATAAAGCAGTTTAGGAATAAATGTGACCTGCCAAAGGAACCTTCTGGTGTCTTTCTAGGAAGCAATGAGGAGAATGACCAGAATCGGGCGTGTTGTCAGACCAAACTCTGAACTCCACAGGTTAGGTTCAATGAGGAGTTCATGCTTCTCATTATTTTATTCTGTGTCAGTACCAATACTCTCATATCTCAGGATTCTTGTGCATCAGCGTCTGTACTAGTAAGAATGAATGTTGGTCTGTGTAAAGCTTCTACAGGAGGAAGTACGCTGTGTTTCTGCGGCTTTATGATCATCAGAAGGAGTGTGTGGAGCTGATGGAGGCCGAAGCTGTTTGACAGGCAGACGCTTTCTGAAGAGCAAGATTAAACACTGAGATCCTTGAAGACTGCTTCAGATAATAAACAACACCAGGTTTTCATTACTCCAGGAAATGTTTTTACTGAACACACAAATACTGATAGTACTTGAGGGTTCAGCCTTTTACAAACCCTATTCCAAAAAATCTGGGACGCTGTACAAATTGTGAGTAAAAAGGGAATGGAATAATTTACAAATCTCATAAACTTTTTATATTTTATTCACAATAGAATATAGATAACATATCAAATGTTGAAAGTGAGACATTTTGAAATGTCATGCCAAATATTGGCTCAGTTTGGATTTCATGAGAGCTACACATTCAAGAAAAGTTGGGACAGGTAGCAATAAGAGGCCGGAAAAGTTAAATGTACATATAAGGAACAGCTGGAGGACCAATTTGCTACTTATTAGATCAATTGGGAACATGATTGGGTATAAAAAGAGTCTCTCAGAGCGGCAGTGTCTCTCAGAAGTCAAGATGGGCAGAGGATCACCAATTCCCCCAATGCTGCGGCGAAATATAGAGGAGCAATATCAGAAAGAGTTTCTCAGAGAAAAACTGTACATTGTCCCAATTTTTGGGGAATCTGGTTTGTACACCTAAATATCACACAGATAAAATCCAATAAAACCACTTCAGGTAAAAGAGGAAGAGGAACCAAGTCTTTTTTAAAGATTAATTTAACATGATTTATTTGTGTGGGTTTTAAAAACATTATTTCACAAAATAAACATGATATTGAAATTTGTCACTTTGTTTCCTACAGTTATTTTGGAATAAATGTAAAAATGCTTAAAATACTAACTTGGTATATACTTAGATTTAATAAATCATTGATTACTGAAAATGTAAAAATACAATTTAGAATTGTTTTTGTTTATTTGTATTTTTGCAAAATGTCGACAATACAGGGATAATTCCCCCAAAAATGAACATTTGCTGTTAGTTTACTCATCCTCAAGCTAGCTAAGATGTTGCAGACTTATTTTCTTCAGCAGAACAGTAAGATGATTTTTAGCTAAAGTCGTGGTGATTCATACAGTGCAAGTCAATGGCTACCGTCACTCGGAGTCAAAAAAGCACATCAGGCGACACAAAATGAATCCCTGTGCCTCATGATGACATATTGAGGTCTAATGAAGCAAAACTATCGGTCTGTGCAAGAAACTGAAGATAATTTACAACATTATTATTACCTGTAATCCAGAGTCTCAAACAGGGAAATCTGATTATTCTCTGCCAACTGGTTCTTTCAGACAAACTGGTTTGTTTCAGTGAACTGGTTCAATTCTCTAGTTTATGTAATCACACAATGACGTGATGTATACGCAAGAATATCATTGAAGCACACCATAATGCTTTGAAACATGGATGTTTTACTTGTCCAAAGCATATAAAGTGAGTAAACTAGTCTTCATCATTTCACCTTTTTACATAAACCTTGAGAAATCATAAAAACGCTAATTTCGCTCCTTCATTCCAGCTCTCGGTTCACACATGCTCATATCAGCGGCTCTTCGGTCCGAGCCGAACGGTTTCCTCAGAACTGGAGCACTGAATCAGTTCATTCATCACAGGATCAGATACGCAGCTGAGGTAATGCCTCCTCCAGATGAACTCTTTCCACACAGTTTCAGCTCATTTCCAGTCGGAGAGACTGTCAGGCGTCTGAAAGTGACTCCTAGATCTGTGCTGCTCGAGTCATGAACTGTTTCAGACACTTCAGTCTGAACCGGTTTATCTAGCTCACCAAAAAGATTCAAAAGAAATGATTTGTTTGTGAACCGGACATCCCTCCGAACCGTTTGTCTGAGGCTCTGGATTATTAATAATGTTCAGTTTCTTCCACAGACTGATTCACTTCATAAGACCTCAATAAATCATCAGGAGCCACAGAGATTCATTCTGTGCTCCTTCCATATGCTTTCTTTCAATTCTCAAAAATGGGCATCCGAGGAAAAAGTCTCATACATCTTGGATGGCTTGAGAGTGTGTAAATTAATTAATTAATAAAAAAATTCATTTCTAGAAAATGTATGTACCTGTAAACTCAAACAGTGATTTACACTTACAATAAAGCATTAAAAACAAAGCTGTGCGGACTTTGCCTTCTCATTTGTGATCATCAGCTCCGTCTGTAGTTCCCTGCTGATGTGTGCTGGGTAGTGGTGTGTAGCGCAGGTACTTCTTCCCAGACGGCAGGTCTTTAGTGTAGACTCCTGCAGGGAAGAGCGTCGAGGCCTCCGTCTCAGGGATGCTGGGAGGAACCATCACACTGTTCCCAGGCTTCAGAGCAGACCAACACACATTACACACAGACAGAAGAATCAACACAGCACTGATCAATCTCCAGACAGACGCTCCTCACCCTCCAGTCCACAGGCGTAGCCACACGGTTGTGTGCCGTTAACTGTAATGAGTCAACGACACGCAGAATCTCGTCAAAGTTTCGTCCTGTTGTTGCGGGATAGAGAATGGAGAGCTTTAACTTCTTGTCCGGGCCGATCACAAACACCTGAGTGAAGAACACCATTCAGAGCTCATTCAATGCTAATTTATCAAATTTGATTAAACTTTTACAGATTGCAATATTTATATATATATATATATTTAAAGTGTCAATAATGTAAAATATTAAAACCGCTTTTCTATTTAAAGTAGTGTTTTGACACTTTAGATGAATAATTGAAAAACTTTGTATCCCAGTAAAAGAAATATGAATATTTACATATTTAACTGCCCATATTTTAATTGAAGATATGTCACAATATGAATGAATGGAAATTTAATGATTTCACTCAGTTAACCTTTAGGTTTTAATGATGTGACGATGTCTGAATTGTACATCTAATTCATGGAAATGTTAAATAATTACATAAATTTCACTGAGTATTAAATGTAAAAATAACATGCCACTTATGGCGGCCCATCTTACCCCAAGGGTCTGATTTTATCTTTTTACTTCAAAGTAAAAACTATAATTTTCACTCCACAAATCTAAAAACACAAATGTGTCCACAGATACCTCATTAACAAATAGACACAAAAAAACGTAGATATTCAGCGCAATACAATGTCATAGATCTCACTGATGAAATTAAAAGTAGCATAAACATTCATCAAGTGCTAAGATGAGATTTAATGCTGTCTACGGTCAAGAGAAAATAAAATCAAGGTGGGGGGTTATCTTATCCTGTCTAACCCTCATTCATTTTATTTTCTTTATATGTTCATGTTCACTGACACTTGTTGGAAAAAGAAAAGCCCAAAACTCTTTCCACATTAATTTCCAGCCCTATTCTAAACCTGTATTCATGAATTCTGCACTTACACATCTGGCACTGAGTGGCATCCCGCTCTGGTCCTTCTCCTCCGGGTCCAGCATCCCCAGGGTCTCCACCAGCTCCCGCCGATCATCCGCTATGATGGGAAAGGGAAACTCGCTCCCAGGCTCCATGTTATTGTAAGCCATGATGTCCTGAAATCAGGCGTCGGGACTCATTACCAGTTCACACTCTTACAGGAGCACATATTTCAGACTGACTGAGGCAAACCTTGCTCCAGCTGTGATGCTCCTCAAGGCTGTCGACGGAGAGCGCTATCAGCTTCACGTTACGCTTGCTGAACTCAGGACTGAGCTGAGCTGCTCTGCCGAGTTCAGTGGTGCAGACGGGAGTGAAGTCTCGCGGATGAGAGAACAGGACGCCCCAGCTGATGGAGGAAACATACTTCATTCATGGAGTAACTATCTCAAACATTTCAGTGATTTAGATGTTTCAGAATCCAACATCTAGTGTGGTAGCCAAGACCACATCAAGACCAAGACAAGCACTCCAAAAATTGGTCTTGAGACCAGTCTTGAGAAATACAACCCTACCTACAAGCCCATTTACTTCATTACATGTCCATGTTTTTAATGTAAATGTGTATATTGAAATGAAAGCAGATTTTAAAACCGTTCCTTACTTCATTACTTTTCTCATGCCAGGAATTTGCTGAACCACAGACAACGTTGTCTTTTCAGATGAGAGCAAGTTTTGTATATCATTTAGAAACCAAGGTCCTAGAGTCTGGAGGAAGGATGGAGAAGCTTATAGCCCAAGTTGTTTGAAGTCCAGTGTTAAGTTTCCACAGTCTGTGGTGTTGGTCCATTGTGTTTTTTGAAAACCAAATTCACTGCATCCGTTTACCAAGAAATATTGGAGCACTTCATGCTTCCAGCTTTGCTACCGTTCGGATGTTCTAGCTTACTGCTCTGCGCTTTGCTTCTTATTTCTGTACTTTCTCAGATTTTTCTAAGATTTCTACATCAGCAGATCAGCACAGTGCTCAAACAACAGAATTTTGTCACAAACGCTAAAACCAAAAACTTTGGGACTGGAATAATACTACAAAAAGAAGACTTTGCCTCCCACTGCCAGCAGCTTACATTCCAGAGAGGGGAAAACAACTGCCTACATTCAAACAGAAGAGAGAAAAAATGCCTCCTGTTGGATCTATGTGTTGCATGAACTGCTGCAAACTTCTACAAAGGATTGTGATTCTTGAAACAAAGTTATTTGCTGGACAGACGAAACACTCAGCAGACTGTCATCATGGAGCCTTTCAGCATACAGCCGGTGAGTCCCATGAATCTTATGAATCTCAACAGTTTATACCAAGTGTAGAGGAACAAGCCGAAACTGATCGCCACACTAATCGATGGCAAAAACAGGGAGCGAGACCCAAAGGAAAACAAAATATCAGATTGTCACGAGTTTCTCGTATTGCTGCCGTAGCTTCCTCTACCCCAGATTCGACTATGACAAGGCTTGTGAATACTGGCATTCAACCACCCCCTATACATCTTGAGAACAGATTTGAAGCATTAATGAATGTGGGTGAGGAATCCCCAAATGTATGTTAACATGGATCTGATCAGCCAGCAGCTAACATCGCTACTAACAGGCGCTCAAGGACGAGCAGACAGCGGCTTTCAGCTCAGAGCGCAGCCGAGCCAAGGACTCTGATAGTAGGTGACTCTGTTATCAGAAACATCCGTAGCAGGACTACAACAACATGCTGCCTTCCTCAAGCAACGGTCTCTGATGTGATCAAGGAACTTCAGAACATTCTGATGAAGCACAAGACTGCAAATCGAATCATCATCCATGTGGGGAAGAATGATACTCGCAAAAAGAAGTCAGAACTCCTTAAGAAGGACTTCAGTGAACTCTTTGAAACACTTCGAAGACTCAAAGTTCAGTCGTTCGTCAGTGGACCACTCCCAGCAAGGGGAACAAATATGTTTTCACGGTTGCTTGGGCTACAAAGATCTTGTAATATAAAAGGAGTGAATTTCATTGACAACTTCAATCTTTTCTGGGGCCATGGACAATTGTTTAAACCGGATGGCCTCCACCCAAACAAACTTGGTTCTAGAGTGTTTAAGGACAATATCTACTTTTCCCTCCGTCATCCTTCAGCAGAGTGTGTCAATCCATTCAGCACACACACACCGGGTCCGAGTCATCATGTGGTTGATATATCCCACAAGGACACTGATAACACCACGCAGCCAAAACAAGCACTGCTCATGGACACTATCCCTGCTGAACCCTGCCCACAGACCTCCTCACAGACTGACTGTGATGTACAACCCGAATTCCGGAAAAGTTGGGATGTTTTTTAAATTTTAATAAAATGAAAACTAAAAGACTTTCAAATCACATGAGCCAATATTTTATCCACAATAGAACATAGATAACGTAGCAAATGTTTAAACTGAGAACGTTTACAATTTTATGCACAAAATGAGCTCATTTCAATTTTGATTTCTGCTACAGGTCTCAAAATAGTTGGGACGGGGCATGTTTACCATGGTGTAGCATCTCCTTTTCTTTTCAAAACAGTTTGAAGATGTCTGGGCATTGAGGCTATGAGTTGCTGGAGTTTTGCTGTTGGAATTTGGTCCCATTCTTGCCTTTTATAGATTTCCAGCTGCTGAAGAGTTCGTGGTCGTCTTTGACATATTTTTCGTTTAATGATGCACCAAATGTTCTCTATAGGTGAAAGATCTGGACTGCAGGCAGGCCAGGTTAGCACCCGGACTCTTCTACGACGAAGCCATGCTGTTGTTATAGCTGCAGTATGTGGTTTTGCATTATCCTGCTGAAATAAACAAGGCCTTCCCTGAAATAGACGTTGTTTGGAGGGAAGCATATGTTGCTCTAAAACCTTTATATACCTTTCAGCATTCACAGAGCCTTCCAAAACATGCAAGCTGCCCATACCGTATGCACTTATGCACCCCCATACCATCAGAGATGCTGGCTTTTGAACTGAACGCTGATAACATGCTGGAAGGTCTCCCTCCTCTTTAGCCCGGAGGACACGGCGTCCGTGATTTCCAACAAGAATGTCAAATTTGGACTCGTCTGACCATAAAACACTATTCCACTTTGAAATAGTCCATTTTAAATGAGCCTTGGCCCACAGGACACGACGGCGCTTCTGGACCATGTTCACATATGGCTTCCTTTTTGCATGATAGAGCTTTAGTTGGCATCTGCTGATGGCACGGCGGATTGTGTTTACCGACAGTGGTTTCTGAAAGTATTCCTGGGCCCATTTAGTAATGTCATTGACACAATCATGTCGATGAGTGATGCAGTGTCGTCTGAGAGCCCGAAGACCACGGGCATCCAATAAAGGTCTCCGGCCTTGTCCCTTACGCACAGAGATTTCTCCAGTTTCTCTGAATCTTTTGATGATGTTATGCACTGTAGATGATGAGATTTGCAAAGCGTTGAGGAACATTGTTTTTAAAGTTTTCCACAATTTTTTTACGCAGTCTTTCACAGATTGGAGAGCCTCTGCCCATCTTTACTTCTGAGAGACTCTGCTTCTCTAAGACAAAGCTTTTATAGCTAATCATGTTACAGACCTGATATCAATTAACTTAATTAATCACTAGATGTTCTCCCAGCTGAATCTTTTCAAAACTGCTTGCTTTTTTAGCCATTTGTTGCCCCCGTGCCAACTTTTTTGAGACCTGTAGCAGGCATTAAATTTTAAATGAGCTAATTAAGTGGATAAAAGTGTAAAATTTCTCAGTTTAAACATTTGCTACGTTATCTATGTTCTATTGTGAATAAAATATTGGCTCATGTGATTTGAAATTCCTTTAGTTTTCATTTTATTAAAATTTAAAAAACTTCCCAACTTTTCCGGAATTCGGGTTGTTTCAAAACAGCTACAAGATTCAGCACCCAGGGATTACTTTCTGGAAAACAGCCAGGGAAGCCAGGACAACATATCACAGCCACCGGAAACACCAGAGACACAGCCCATCTCACCAGACACATTATCACTTTCTCCAGCATCTCCACTTCTGTGCTTCTCACAGAAAATGGAGGAATTGGTGTATGCTGGGACTAAACTCTCTCACTCATTTGCTGCAAGCCCGCAGATATCACAAAAAAACGGCGGGCCCCAAAACCACCAAAGCCTGTGGTCCCTGCTCCTGAGAGAGCTCTCCGACCGCTGCCACAACGCCAGGGCCCAAACACTCTATCTGCTGAAGGTGAACCAAAAACAACTGATAGCAGCTCTCAGTGATATGTGTCGGGTCCCCGCTATAATAACAGCAACATTCACAAATGCCTACTGAACAAGCGGGAACCCAGTGTGCCTGTAGCTTTCTCTATTTCAGTTTTATCACGTGATAGAAAGTCTAAGGCCATCTCAAGCCGAAGGGCAAACTCATCTAATCTGTGGCCTATTATGCATCAAACTAAGATTGATGTAAAGACACAAAGCACAGCCATCAAGTTAGCATCTTTAAACATTCGCTTACTAAAAAATAAATCATTTCTAATCAATGACTTTATAACCACAAACAATCTGGATTTTGTTTCTAAACGAAACATGGCTAGAAGACAGCTGCAATGCAACAGTCCTTAATGAAGCAGACCCTCCTAACTTCACTTACATGAGTGTCTGCAGGACTGTTAGGAGAGGTGAGGGTGTAGCTGCTATATTTAAAGATGTCTATCAATGCAAGCAAGTGTCATTTGGTCAGTACTTGTCTTTTGAATATCTATGGATTGTGCTGAAAAGTGCTCCACGCATTCTGTTTATTATTATTTACAGGCCTCCAAAATACTCTCCAGCCTTTGTTGAAGAGGTCACAGAAATGTTATCAGTGATTTCTTCAGAGTTTGACTGTTTTGCTATTGCAGGGGATTTTAATATTCACATAGATAATTCAGAAAACAAAACTACAAAAGAAATGATAACTGTTCTAAACACTTTTGACTTGACTCAGCATGTGCATGGACCCACACACAAAGGTGGACACACTCTAGACTTAATCATCAGTAGGGGTCTAAACATTTCATCTATTGTTATTAAGGACATAGCACTATCTGATCACTTCTGTATTTTCTTTGATATTTTGATCTCTGCTACAACTGAATCTAGATCTGTCTCTGTCAGAAGGAGATGCATTAACGGGAACACAAGTGTACTATTTATGGAGGCTATATCTTTAACACCAAGCATTTCTGCAGACTCTGTTGATACTCTCCTTGATTGCTTCAACTCAAAAGTTAAGAATGTTATTGATGATATTGCTCCAATAATAGTCAGTAAGAAAAGAAACAGACAGAAATCAGTTTGGAGAAGATCAACAGCAGTTCAGACTATGAAAAGACAATGCAGAAAAGCCGAGCGGATGTGGCGGAAGACAAAACTTGAAATTCACTATAGCATCTACAAAGACAGCCTTCATGCTTTTAATGTGAAACTAGCCACAGCTAGACAGAATTTCTTCTTAAACCTTATAAACAGTAACTTAAATAACACTCGTACTCTCTTTGCCACGGTTGAGAGACTGACAAACCCCCCAAGTCAGATTCCCAGTGAAATGCTCTCAGACAGCAAATGCAATGAGTTTGCATCCTTCTTTTCTGAGAAGATCATCAATATCAGGAAGGCGATTAGCACATCCTCAAGAAATGCAGAGGTCAGACAGATTCGGCCAAAAATGTCTATTTTTGAAGCAATTGATAGCAAAATTCTGGAAGACATAGTGCAGCACCTAAAATCATCAACCTGCTATCTTGACACACTTCCCACATCTTTTTTCAAAAGTGTGCTTAACTGCTTAGAAGCAGATCTTTTAGAAGTGGTGAACGCCTCACTTCTTTCTGGGACATTTCCAAACTCTCTAACAACTGCAGTTGTACAACCATAGACTGTATAAAAGCATGGACGTAGTGTTTGTGGCGTCACCCACTGGTTTCCAAAGAGCATTTCTGAAGCTAAAAGTGTGCAGAGCAGGCCGTCGCCATCTTGGCAACGTGTCACCACGCGACTCTCCCAGATAATCAAAAATGGGCAAAAAGGCGGGAGCTGGTTGCTATCCATCTGTCACTCAGGTGGCCGAGCCCTCAATTATGCAAAACTTTTAGGCTTAATATAATTTAAACGGATGAGTGAAAACAGGCTTTAAACATGTTTTTTCTTTTTTTGCTGTAAAGTTGGGTATCTTAACATGGGGAGTCTATGGGATTGACTCTCTTTTGGAGCCAGTCTCTAGCGTCCAGTCGATCAAGTCAAGTCACCTTTATTTATAAAGCGCTTTAAACAAAATACATTGCGTCAAAGCAACTGAACAACATTCATTAGGAAAACAGTGTCAATAATGCAAAATGATAGTTAAAGGCAGTTCATCATTGCTTTCTGGAGAAATAAGTTCACACTCAGCATACTGAACAAAATAACTGTTATGAGTCATAGTCCTCTAGCAATGCTATAATAAGTCTGTCATAAGTGTGTAATTTTGTCACAAACTATTTTTCATCTCAAGTCGGGGGATAAAGGAAGTGTATGTGTGATACTGGTGTCACATGCACTAATTTCCACAGTAGAGCATATTAATAAACTGAGACTCTTATGTGTAAGGTTTAAACACTGCCTTCTGTGCTCTCTAATACTACATTAAACAAATGTATTCATGACATGACATTGAACATAACTGTGTAATATGCAATTAGTTGTGTATTTTGTATTGTATAAAAAAGGTGGCACCTTTCTCCTTGCTTTTCTCCTCTGTTACATCAGTTATTATACTAAACAGTTATGGACAGTAAGCAGAATGAACATTATCTTCATTACATACAAAGCCGGACAAAATTACTCGATTACAGGAAAATCCAAAAATGCTTACCATCAATAACATTTATGATGTGGAAACGCATATACAGTGTGCGCATAATTATTAGGCGAGTCAACATTCTGAGCATATTTAAGCACTTTTACCTCAATCACTATTAATTTTGTTTACAATCATATATCTTATAATTATATAATCAATATGAACTGGAAGTGAAGAAAACACAATGCATTAAGGGGTGAAAACTTTTGAACAGAAGGAAGATGTGTACATTCATCATATTTTGACTAAATATATTTTTTCATTTAGTACTGCCCTTCAGAAGCTACAAAAGATACTTGCATGTTTCCCAGAAGATAGTTCAATTTACACTGATCTTTATATTCAAAAAGTTTTCACCCCCTTAATGCATTGTGTTTCCTTCTGGAGCATCAATGAATGTTTGAATCTTCTATAATAGTTGTGTTTGAGTCCCTCAGTTGCCCTCAGTGTAAAATAAGATGGATCTCAGAATCAGACAATCATTGTTGGAAAGAGTTCAAATACACAGCAATGCTGAAAAACCACAGAATTCGTGGGAGCTGAAGGGTTATTCTGAAGAACAGCAGGCAGTTTACCTGTTCAGGACAAACAAGGGACTCATGAACAACTGTCACTAAACACAAACACTCAGCCGTGGATCATTCAGCTAACAACACAGTATTAAGAATCAAGTCTTTGTTAACTATTGAACAGGGTCATTTTTATAAAGTCAACTATTGCCGCGTTTCCACCGAAATTAACCGGAACAAATGTACCAGGAACTTTTTTCCCCCCAGACCTGTTGCTTTCTGCGTTTCCACCGCGGTGTAAAGTACCGGGAAGATTAGGCAAATAGACTGGTGACGTAGGTTTGCGCGCGTTTCTCAATACAAAGTACGCTGATTTTGGACGTGCATCCTCGGTAGTGCGGACTTTGTGCAAGTCCAGTAATTCTGCAAACAGCAGCATATACTTGATAACTTCAGTCAGCTCGCCTTGGCTACTGCAGTTTTCCTCTCTGTAGATTTACAATAAAACGACATAGGATATCAAATACCACTGCCTCCTTTCGTTTTCATTTAAACATAACAGCTGCAGAAATGTACTTAGTTCAGGGATATGTGTATATATACAGCCATTACAATGAAACAAAATATTATATCAATTGTCTCTTTTAATTTTCATTTTAACATATAGATAGATTGAATAAAGACCAAAGATTACCTGTTAGATTTTCCCAAAACGAATGATATTTTATGTTTAACCACTAAAGAGACATCAGAGCCAGCGGCACACATCAGAAGGTCTAGCCGAGGAGAGGCTGCTATCGGCGGATAGATGATCACTGATCTCTCGCTGATCGCGTGGAGCTCACCGTCTCAGAGATCGGCCAAACACGTTTTTTTTAAATAGGCGCTGTCTTTATAAATAAACTACTTTTAAAAATACATTTCATGACACAATAACAGTAATATTTAGAAAATGTTGATCCGAATAAATGGTGGTTGAACTCAACCAATGCTGCGTGAACTCAACCAATCAGGATGTTTAGCGCCCAAGTCCCGCCCCCGAAAGTTCCGGAACTTTGAAAAAGTACCACCTCGCCAGCAGGGACTTTCTGAGGGGCGTTTTTTTACCCGGAACTTTATTTAATTCCTGGTTCCTGCGGTGGAAACACACCGAGTACCAGGCCAAAGTCCCTAGTTCCTGGGTAAAGTTCCTGCGGTGGAAACACAGCTTATTATTTTCTCTTGTGGACAATATCTTTTAAGTAAATATCTGATTCAGGCCAGTACTAAATAAAAAATAAAATTGCATTTTGTATGATCCCTCTTTTGTAAAAATGTGTAAAATTTTGTAGATTCTGCAAGGTGTATTTAAACTTTTGACCTTATGTTTGTGTGTATACAGTATGTGTGTGTGTGTGTGTGTGTGTGTATGTATAGTATGTACATACAGAACTAGTTAATTATAGACCGATCTCGAATCTCCCTTTTCTGTCCAAGATACTAGAAAAGGTGGAATCCTCTCAATTATATTCCTTCTTAGAGAAAAATGGTATATGTGAGGATTTCCAGTCAGGATTTAGACCATATCATAGTACTGAGACTGCTCTCCTTAGAGTTACAAATGATCTGCTCTTATCATCTGATCGTGGGTGTATCTCTCTATTAGTTTTATTGGATCTTAGTGCTGCGTTTGACACAATTGACCACAACATTCTTTTGCATAGACTTAAATACTTTGTTGGCATCAGTGGAAGTGCATTAGCATGGTTTAAATCGTACTTATATGACCGCCATCAGTTCGTAGCAGTGAATGAAGATGTATCCTATAGATCACAAGTGCAGTATGGAGTACCTCAAGGCTCAGTACTAGGGCCGCTACTCTTCACGCTTTATTTGTTACCCGTGGGAGATATCATCAGGAAACATGGTGTTAGCTTTCACTGTTATGCTGATGATACTCAGCTCTATATTTCTTCACGGCCCGGTGAAACACACCAATTTGAAAAACTAATGGAATGCTTAGTCGATTTAAAAAACTGGATGACGAGTAATTTCTTTAGTTCCTTAAGATATTTACTTATCAAATCAGTGCTGTTTTGGACGATTGTTTCAATGCATTCCCTTCCTTGATAATTCGACTGAAAACTTTCCCGGAATTTAGCGGCTTAAAATGATCTGAGAAGCAAAATTGGGTTAAAGGGTTAAAATAGAACTTGTGCTTCAGTAATTTTGCTTTAATTGTTTTAAATTATTTTAATGCATAAAGGATTATAAAATAAATAGCAAGCATTAACACATTAATGTTGACAAATAATTGCTGATTAATTGATTAACTGATTAATATTGTATGTTTTAGGATTTCAATTAATTAGACAGTTTTTTGATTAATAAAAAAAAAATTACCCATTTAAACAAAAAACGGAATCCAGAAAAATTTTAACTGAAAAAACTAAATTTGGAAAATAAATAAAATCGATTTTATAGGGCACTTTTCATTATAAAGAAGATGTGGAGAGTTGAAGGCTCAGCTTGAAAATGAACAGAAAACTAAAACGGCTTGTGCTAAAAGTACACAAAAGGTTTATCAAAATCAAGTTTTGCCTGTTTTACCAGAATTAAATGCATGAAATATTGGTAGTGACACAACCACAGATTCTGATTCTTAGGCAGACATTGATGATTATGAAAGCTAATCAAGGTCTTGCTAGGTATACTTCAAACTTCGAACCAGGTGTGTTGAGGCAAGTTGGAGCTAAACTCTGCAGGACACTTTCAGGACTAAGTTTGGTGACCCCTGGCTTAGACCATTGAGAGTGAACATCAAAATGAGGAAAAATTAGATTAAGGTTTATCTCCAGAAAACAAAAGAAGGGAATGTGCTAATAGATCGTGAGTTTAGGGATTCAGATGTTGTGCTGTATAATTGTGTACCCCAACTTCTAAAGAAGTGTATGAGTGGTCAAAGGAGCTAGGAAATATCAGAAAACATCCAAGATCAGCTTTAGCTAGATTGCTCTGAAATATATTTTTTTCAGTCAAAGATGGATTTAGCATAGTCTCAGTCAGTGGCTATATGCTTATGCAACCAAATAATTAGTTTGTAATCAAATTGACAGCTCAATCTGACTGAAAAGCCTTCATGTAAACACCTTAAATGATACGACTGAGCTCAAAAGCTGAAAACCAGTCAGTATTTGATCAGGTTTTTGATTTTGGTCTGTGGATAAGCTCCCCTCCTCTCCCAGAGAGTGATATCTGTAAGCTGATCTAGAGAGGTTTACCAATATGATGACTAACGGACCACAGAAATGAGACACGGGTCAAGTGTCTGTTTGCAGAAGAGATTTTGGCAGTGACTTTGAGTATTTTGAGGACCAGTTAATAGATTCTCTGAATGTCAGGCTGAAACAGATGAATATGAACACTGTTAAACAGACAGAAAATCCTCTAAACCACAGGTTACTGAGTTTCTCAGGGTTGAATGATGGCCTATCCTGGTAACTAAAGAGCCATCATTCAGTGCAGCATTACGGTGAAGCCTCTTCATCACTGCAAGACATTCAACAAAAGAGTCTGCAGGACTGAAATCACTGAACACACTTCGTCTGTGCTGCTCACACACACTCTGTAGGACTGTTAGGAAGAACCAACAAAATGACCAAACTAGGTCGGAAAAGTCAGGTTTTACTATTCTTGCAAGGACGTTTAGTCCACAGCATAAGGTCTACCTGAACCACACACACACACACACACACACACACACACTGAACATGTATTTAGCTGACTATGGTCCTTATGTGTGTCAACCTCTGTCAGCATTTTCATGTAGCCGAAGTGGTAAAATTGGTGTCACTGACCTACAAACACAACCACAATTTAGACAAAGACAGGTTTGGACACATAGCAATTCTGCATGTAGTTCATTGTGAGGAAATTATAAGAGAGACTCGCTAAAAGTCAAGCCACACAACTTTTTGGATTTAAACTTAAATCCAAGTCGTTCATTTCAGTTCATTACCAGTTAATAATAACAGGAACACAGAGGAGGATAGAAAGTAGAGGAATATTGTGAGAGTGACTTCAGGAAGTGGGCATTGAGAATAAGACTGCTGTATCTATGATGAACAACACATATAACACACAACACACTCTCACATCACAAGACACATGCTCTCATCACTTACGAATCTCCCAGATAATCATGTAGTTTCATTCTGCCAAAAGTGGAATGGGCTTCGAAGTTGGGAAAGATGTCTCCTAACAGCATCCCCGGCATCCTGCAGCATCTGTCTGTCTCTCCGTCTCTGTGGTGCATGCTGGGAAGTGTGGGAGGGTGTGTGGGCGGGTGTGAGAGAGTAAGCGAATTCTTCTCTACACGTATGACTAAAAGAACGTGAAAAAGCAAGTGGTTGTGGTCTTTTATAACTGATAATCAAAAGAGGTTTGCGTAGCTGACGGGAGATTGAGAAATTCCAGTTTGATTTAAGTCTGTCATTGGAGGATGTGTGTACTTTGGAAGAACAATTTACATACATAATTTACATAAAATTTTCATGAAAAATGTCACCTGCTCTTCAAGCACAATGTTAGTGAGTAACAGCATCACACTTGTTTGTGATCAGTATCAATGATGTGACATAACCTGCTTGCTCTGAATATTCAAGCCATTCTCTCTGGTTGAAAACATGCACTGACAGTCACTCTTCTGATGGTGAAGGGCTGAGCGATGGCCGGCATCGTAAGCAGTTTGGAGCTCAGAGACACAGGCAGCAGCAACATTTCCTTCTTTTGAATCCATTTTCATGTTGAAAAGAGCTAATGCAATGCAACCTTGAAATATTGTACTAGTTTTGTGCTTTTAGCTGTGCAGGACGTTTAAAGCCATGAAATGAAACAAATGGGGAACCCTTAATCAGAATGAGCCTTTGTGTAACATACTGCCCTGAACTCTTGCTGTTTTAGCTAAGTGTTCACACTAGTAAGATGATGCACTTGGCAGATCTATTTTTTAAACAGTCTACTTTATCATTAAAATCCCTTTTCACATTCATCTTACGCTGGTTTTATTATTATATGATTGGCATTTTTTTGTAAAAACTGTGAAATTTATGAGTCTAGTGGTAAAATTTTTAGGTTTTGTATAATTTATGATGATAAACCGTAACAGACATTCCCAGAAATCCCTGTGTGACACATCACCTATGATTATATTTATATAGTGTTTTGTGTTAGATGTTCTGTTGTTTAATTCGTTTACTGCTTTATCGTAGTGTTGTGTGTTAATCTGATGGTGTTTTTTATCATCTGTATATGTTTAAGGACGGGTCACTTATATTGAACTCTCTTCAAGTGTATCAGCTGTATTACAAAGCGGATTTTGGAATTTCAAGTAGTTTGGTATATTAAAATTATATCATTTGAAATATTTGTAAATTGTAAAATTGTCTCCGTATGGTAACCCTCGTTCCCTGATGGAGGGAACAGAGACGTGTGCTGTATGACTTTGGAGCCCAATCACCTCTGAGAATATCAGATAAGGCCAATGAAATGCGAATGGAATTGTTGTACGGGGTATTAAACGGTTGTTGCGTGTAGATCACACTTCAGCATTGTTCTGAGGAGCCGAGGAAGCGTTGCCATTCCATCCATCAGGGAACGAGGTTTACCATTCGTAACTGAGATGTTCCCTTTCTGTCGTTTACTATGACGTGTGTCGTATGACAACAAAGGCTGATGATGTCACTTCCAGGGAGGCGTGCCCGGGCCTGTTGTACACGCCCTCATCCCTTGACTCCACCTCCATGTCAAAACAGTGCCAGAAAGTGTGTAACACATATGATGTGCAGATGAGCTGAAGGCCACTGTCAAAGAAACCTGTGCTTCCAGACCACCTCAGCAGTGCCACAAACTGATCAGCTCCATGACACGCCGAACTGAGTACATGTACAAGTATTGAGTACATGTACAGTAAATGAACATACTTTCCAGAAGAATGGTCTTTTGAAGTATTCTGATTTATTGAGATGGTGGGTTTTTGTTAAATGTAAGCCAAAATCATCACAATTAAAAGAACCAAAGACTTAAACTCCTTCAGTCTGTGTGCACTGAATTTATTTAATACAGTTTTTACAGGACAGTCGCCTGACTGACAAGAACAGTTTCTTCCCCCAGGCAATCTACCTCATGAAAAGTTTAATGTTCCCCACTTATGCATTAAAAACGTGCAATTTAATTATATTTATTTGTTACCATCTCCATTCTAGTACATTCCTGCATCACACTCTATTCTATTCCTAATATTTTTGCAATATTTGTCTATTTATATATATATTTAAAATATGTCTGTGTGTTGTTGTTTCTGTGTGCTGGCTAATGTTACTAAAACAATTCCTTTTATGCACAAGCATACTTGATAATAAAACGCTTTCTGATTCTGATTTAATTTATATTTAACAATTCTTTATTTTTGTTTGCAAAACTCATTTTTTTCTCACAATGCTCCGTATTCTTTTGCAATTCTTTATTGTTGTTTGCAAACAGCACTTTTCTCAATACTTTCATTTTCGTTTGCAAAACTTGTTTTTCTTTTGCAATACTTCAATTCTTTTGCAAGTATATGTGGCCCTGTTTTGACTCCAGACTCCATTACTGTATCAGTGCAGAATTTTCCACGTCCACATAGCAAAGATACAGTGATTGATTTCCACACCTCTAGTTTAGACAAACTCGTTGATATCATTCTCTCATATATCGAAACTACAGACATGTACTGCAAAACTGCAAGCACATTATCTTCTTTAAATATTACACTTTGTAATGGAAAAAACAAACTTCTTGCAAAACATTTCTTTACATTAGACTCATCATTCTCAACCAACAGCTTTTGTGTTTCATTTGGGAACACTGTGTTTTAAGTCATATGATGCGATTTCAAGTTTTCTTTTGTCTTTGGAGTGTTACAAGCTCTTGGTGCATGAAGAAGATCTGTACAGTTTCAAAGACTAAAGTCTCAAATCCATAGAGATATTGTTTATCAAAGTTAAGACTCGTCCACACCCCCGAAAACACCTGGTTTAAACACGCCCCACATCTCTACATCACTGTGTGGAAATATCTGTGTAATGCTGCTCAAATGTTCACGCAAAGAAAGAAGGCATGGTTTCAGTAACACAGTTAGTGTTGAAGCAGTCGTGTCAGGGAGATGTGTGTGTATCGAGGAGAAAGAAAAAGCACTTTATTTGTTCTTCTGAAAGAGTTTTCATCGATCATAGTTACTGCTGTTTGCATCCCACCACAAGCAGACACCAGCCTGGATTTGTCTGAGCTTCACGATGCGCTCAGCAGCAACATCAACAAACATCCTGACGCTGCTATTATCATTTCTGGGGACTTTGACAAAGCCAAACTCAGGCAAGTTATGCCTAATTTTTATCAACATGTATCCTGTCAAACCAGAGGAGCGAATACACTCGATCATTGCTACACTCAGTTTAAAATGCTTACAATGCTCGTTCACTACCGGCTTTCGGCAGATCGGACCATGCCGCCATTTTCCTCACACCGGAATATAAACAACGGCTCGTTCAAGATCCCCCGGTGCAGAGGGTGGTGACGCGATGGTCCATCCAATCAGAAGCAACGTTACAGGCAGCTCTTGATGATGTAGACTGGGACATGTTTCGCGCAAGTTCATCTGACGTCAGCGAGTTCACGGATGTAGCATTAAGCTTTGTAAACACGCTAGCCGAACAAGCTACGGATACAATAACTACAAGGACCTTCTCAAATCAGAAACCGTGGGTGGACAGATCAATCCGTGCAGCAGCTAATGTTTTGCTCTCATTTATTGACATTTCATAATCTACAATCCAAGCACAATACAGTGGTCTTAGTTAAAGTTATAAATAAATAATATTAATATACTTTAATTAACATGTGGCCAAACAATGTACACAGTTTGTGTCTTGCAAAGGTCCTTATTTCACATTTTCATCAATGCTGTAGTGGACAGGTTTCCAGCACTCTCTCATCTCTTCATGTTCTCACTGCTCTTCTTCTCAGTTCACCACCTCACACAAACTCTGACTGATACCATGAATTTGTTAAGGATGTGCATGGAGAAATAATACTCTTCATACGTCTGATGAATGCTACTGCACACAGTTAACGTAATCTAGAAAGAGCTGTTCAAGAAAATGACTTTGCAAGAGAACATTTGAGCTTCTCTGTTGACTCCTGCTCACTTCGGTAACTTCTGGACACAGTTACTCCTGTGCGACAGCAGAGCGCTGGAGGTGATGAAGCTCCGTCCACACGGCCGGCAGCGGTGCGGTTTCTCTCCGCTGTGAACTCTCTCGTGTATCTTCAGGTTCCCCGACTGACTGAAACTCTTGTCGCAGTGCAAGCACTTGTAGGGTTTCTCTCCCGTATGGACTTTCTGGTGTTCCTTCAGATATTTGGCTCTGGAGAAGCTGTTTCCGCACACCGAGCACACGTGAGCTTTCTCTCCGGTGTGGATCTTCTGGTGCTCCTTCAGGTAACCCAGCTGTGAAAACATCTTTCCACAGAAGGAGCACAGGAAGAGCTTCTGGTGGATTTTCTGGTGTATCTTCAGGTGCTTTGCTGAGATGAAGCTCTTTGCGCAGCGATCGCAGCCGAAGGGTCGTTCTCCAGAGTGTGAGTGCTGGTGGTTTCTGAGGATCGTAGCCTGTGTGAAGCTCTTCCCACACTCGTGACACGTGAACGGTCTCTCTCCAGAGTGAATCCTCATGTGGTTCTTGAAGTGTCCCTTGCGGATGAAGCTCTTGTCACACAGGAGGCAGGTGAAGGGCTTGTCTCCGGTGTGGATCCGGATGTGGTTCTCCAGGCTCTCCTTGCGTGTGAAGCTCTTGGAGCAGTGCGGGCAGCTGAAGGGCTTCTCTCCGCTGTGGGTCTGTAAGTGTCTCTTCAGGTCTGCGTTCTTGAAGAAGCTGCTGCCGCACTGCAGACAGCTGAAGTTTCTCTCTCCGCTGTGGATTCTGATGTGGCTGTTGAGGTTGACTTTGAGCGTGAAACACTTCCCGCACTGAGAGCAGCTGAACGGAGATTTCTTGGCTCCTGTTCTCTTCTGGGAGAAGTCATCTTCAGTCTGTGATTGTTCTCCCGTTATGATCTTCTGATGGTATTCATTCACTTCTTCACTTTCCACCTTCACTTTCAGCAGATCTAGAACCAATTCAGACAATGAGGTCAAATAAGAACGAAATTAACCACCATTTCACGACAGAAATCAAGAGGTCCAGATGAAGACATGAGCTGATCCTGCACACAAACCAATGACAACATTCGTCATATTATTAGTGCATTTAAATACTATGAAATACGACCTCTAATGATATTTAGAGGCTGTAGGGATGTAATGTTTTATGCACATTCAGAGACCTGCTTCATATCCTATCTTACTGTCATTATACTATTATAGTTTACTGCTATTATTTTGAATGAGATTTTATTCTACTCAAAGCGAAGGAGAAAATGTTCTATGTTGCGACTGAATGGGACTGAATATGTGGATTACACCTAGTCATATTATACAAACTGAAAATAGCTGGTTTTAACATTTTGTTGTGTGTTTTGTCAGTTTTATTTTAATAGTAATTAGTTATAGTTTATTTAGTTGAAGTGTTTTAGTACTTCAAGTTAAATGAAATGAAATGGAGAAATGTTTCGCTTCACACTAAATCATAAGCACACAGTATAAAGGAGTCTGTCAGATGCGTGCTGTTCAATGCATTTCAGAGGTGTTTTCCTCAGCTCATAACTTACATCTTACAGTAATATTTGTACATGTACATGAACTCTGTTTTTTCTAATATCAAGTGCATGAACATCAGACAGAGCACATTAGAATAGTAGAGCTATAATTCTGACTAAAATATATATTATAATAAAAATATAAATTATACAAATATTTTACATTCAGAAGTGGAAGCACTTCAGATCTTTTCCCCATTTACACCAGCACTAAACTGCGATATGAGGAGTGTGTTGCAGCAGTCATTTTTGTTTAAAGAGTAACTAAACCCTAAACCAACTTTTTTAATTAATGATTTGTAAGAATTGGGTTTTATTAGTGCTGTTCATTGATTCGAGTAACTTTTTTGACATTTCAGTATAAAGCGTTTTAATTCTACAATATATGGTGTAAAAACGTCGGAGTGCTGCCCTCTTCAGGTTGAACGGTGGCTACTGCAGTTGATTTCAGGATGGTAGGTGTAGTGTTGCTGGTTGCGACAGCACTGCTGGACTGCATAGTTTACCAGCAGACTTTAAAATTAGGAGCCAGTGGTTTCATGCACTTGGCCTGGAAGACCGCGAGCTCCCGCCTAGAGCTGGAGTGTGCAAACTGCATTTACCCGGGATTGCTTCTCCAACGCAATGGAGGTGGAAATGGGATTCTCCACACAGCTCGTGCTGAAAAGCGACGCGGTGCAGGAGTTAAGACCGCAGTTTGAGCCAGAGGGTCGAATTGATACGGCTCAGGCCACAGACACCTCGACATCCTCCACTTCAGGTAAAAGTGGGGGAGAAAAGTCCTCTACTTCAAATGATCGCTCTGTTGCAAAGCTACTTGCGTCACTACAGTCACTCTCCATTTTAGCGTCTCTGACAGCAGCTGTCAATCAATCCGTCACTGCGGGTCTCAGGTTCACGCCCCATCCGCTCAGCCCCGCCCTCAGTTCTTCCCCTCTATCTCCGCTGGGCTCTGCCCACTTTTCAGCATTTTTCAAATATAAATATTTTATTAATTGTTTCCCCAGCTGTCCTTAAACATTCTGAACCATGACTTCAAACCCAAGGTACACACAGAACCAGTTTGTGCTGTAACTTCCCATCCGAGAACCTGGGGAAATAAACTGATTTATTATTTGACGGCTCATATGATTTTGCCCCCACACAGAGCCGGATTATCCATGAGGGCACTTGGGCCAGTGCCCAGGGGCACCAACCATTCACAACAACTAGGGGGGCACCACATGACACAAGCTTTAAAAATATTTTTCATAAATTGTTTTATTATTAACTTGAAGTTTTTGAAAGACCATACATAACTCGTTTATGAACACTTACTTAACAACAATAATAATAGTAATAAATTATAAATAAATAAATAAAGATTATATGACCACTATCAGCCCCCCCCCCCCCCCTTTCCGTCCCCAATCTGTCAGAGTTGAGTTGGTCCACAACAAGTACGCGCAAATGTGTCATTTTTTTAACGGCTACAGAAAATGAATCAAAATGGACAGACGTCAATTGAGTGGTTTTGCAAAAAGAAAGTTAAAGAAAGACAAGGACGCTAGACGTTTAGCTACAATTCAAAATGTTCCAGAGATCGAAAGTTTTTTTAAAACGAGTGAAGAATGAGCTCAGGACGACAATGACACAGAAGCGATTGACTGCACTCTCCCCGAGTACCCTTGAAGTTAAAGTTATAACATTACCGTCTCCAGCCGTGAGAGGGCGCTCTATGCTGCTCAGTGCTCCTGTAGTCTACCACTGAAGACATAGAGCGCCCTCTCACGGCTGGAGACGGTAATGTTTTCTCTTGGTTCTTGGTTCTAAATAAATGCGACTTATAGTCCAGCGCGACTTATATATGTTTTTTTCCTTGTCATGACGTATTTTTGGGCTGATGCGACTTATTGAGGTATAGTGTCCACACTGTCTTAATACGGCCCTGTCGACTTATAGTCAGAAAATCACGTAGTTGGACAAGTTAATAAATTACATTTGAGAAATCACCTTAATAGAGCATCACAGTCCCGCCCACAGCTGGTGTCGGAAGTAAAAATTCAATACAATTTCTGCATTGACATTTGGGAAATAAGCCATAAAAACGTAACCATACATGGTAGACTTAAAACCAGCTACAGCTGTACTAAGCGATGGTATATGTTCATATAAACGCCAAAAGTTCATGGGGCACTAAACATGTTTTGAGATAAATGTATTTTATTCGCGATGTCTTGGATAAGTACTTCATTACCCACAATCCTGAACAATCCCACAGTGATGCATCTGATTGGTGGAGCTCGTGTAACCGTCTGGTTAAACACCGCGAAGGTCCGAAAAGACTGAAGATCATTAATAAAAAAATAAAATAAAATAAAACCTGTGTTGCGTTTTTGCACGGTAGACTTATCAGTGCACTCATGATCTCCTTGGCTGCCATGATGGCTTATTTCAAGGAGGAAAACAAGTGTTCAAAGGGGTGAAAAACACTTTAGATAGGGTCATGTAACGTTAGTTGAGAGTAGCGTGTCCGAGGGTCAGCTTGTGGGTTTAGTAAGGGCCAGCATGAGGGACAAGAACTACAAAGTTTTGGTGAGTTCCCTTATCGAGTCGGTCTCTCGACATTACGTATGGGGAAATCCATTTCCTCGAAATTATGAAGTCTGATTGAATAACTCTTTTGCTTGCAAATAGCCAATGGCGCCCTCGCCCTCACCTGATTGGCTGACAGCCATCAATATAGGTGACGGCGGGCGCCAAAAACCTCAGAATCTTTTTTCTTCACTTGAGTCTGGTTTCGCCGTGGATTCACGCATACAGAGCGGAAAATTGTGGAAAATTATCCCCTCTCGCGTTCCGGTGATTTTACTCTTATAATGTCTCTTTGCCGCATATGTGGTGGGCCCATTAATTTCCCGGACACACGAGCAGTGTGTGCTGTGCCTGGGTCGGGCTCACGCAGAGGCGGCATTCGAAGGTTCGGGATGTCGTGCCTGTGAGGAGCTTCCCATCAAGATCCTTCGTGCAAGGCTGGCCGTTACCCGCAACGGTGGCCCTGTATCTCCTGCCTCTCCCCCGTCCGCCGCCGTCGAGCCGCGAACCGGGAGACTGCAGAGAGCTCCGTCGACGGATTCTGTCGAGGTACTGGCGTCGGCCCAACGCCCACGCCACCCTCACGTGGAAGATCCCCTCTCATACTCTGAGGCCAGTTACCGCCCTCCACTTGAAGCGCGGGAAATGGTCTCGTTTGGATATGACGAGGACGACGCCATGTCTACTAATGCCTCAGACCCGGGAGCGTGGTCCGAGGCCCCGTCTGAAGCCGCCCCCGCCTCGCTGGATGCCGAGCTTATGGCGATCCTCACGAAGGCGGTGGCAGATATGGAATTGGAGTGGACAGCCCCCAAGGAGCTGCCGCCTAAGAGATGGATGGACGGTTCCTTCCTCGGCGCGGGCCGCCAGGCTGAAGCCCCGCAGAGACCCGCACCTTTTTTCTCTGAGGTCCACAAGGAACTCACCCGGTCATGGCGCTCCCCTTACTCAGCCCGAGCCCATGCACAGGGGACCCAGCTGCTGACGACGGTGGAAGGGGCAGAGAAATTGGGATAAGCGCGACCGCCTCCCGTCGAGGATGCTATCGCGGCCCACCTGGTGTCTTCTCCCGGCTGGAAAACCACCTCTTTGCCTTCTAGGCCATGTCGAGCTACTGCTCACATCGCCAAATAAGGCGTACATATCGGCTGGACATGCAGCATCTGCCCTCCACACGATGGCAATCCTGCAGGTCTTCCAAACTCGGCTCCTGTGGTCCCTGGATGAGAGAAGCCCGGACCCAGAGTAGCTCAGGAAGCTGCGCACGGCGGCGGATCTAGCTCTCGCTGCGTCGAAGAAGGTCGCGCAGGGAATCGGCCGCAATATGAGCAGCCTTGTGGTCCTGCATCGCCATCTGTGGCTGACGCTGTCTGGCATGCGCGATGCCGAAAAGAGGCAGTTCCTGGATGCGCCGGTGAGCCCCACCGGTCTTTTCGCTGTCGCGGTGGAATCTCTGTCGGAGAAATACGCCGAGACCGTCAAGCAGTCTAAGATGATGCCTCATCTCCTGCCGAAACGGTCTCAAGCCCCCCCTGCAGCGAGGTCCAGATCTTCTTCAGCGCAGCGCCCGGCGGGAAATACCAGGCGCGCGTTCCCGAGCGCGGTAGAGCGTCGTGAGCCAGAGCCACCGTTCCGCCAGAGGCAGCCCAGGAAGCCCCGTTTTGGTGCTAAACCGGCCTCTAGCAGCCAAGGGCGCCCGGCGGGCAAGAAGGAGCAGCGTTCCTGATGCTCGTGCCAGGGGGAAGAGAGCGCGGGACGTGTTAGTCGGACCCGCAGCGAAGAGGGCGTGTTCCCGCCCAGAGTTCGTCAACGATGTGAATGTTGTGAGAATGAAACCGCTGTGTTCTGTTTCAATAAACATGCATTACATGCCTCAGCAAAAGAGCTTTCTTCCTCCCTCTACTATTACCCGCTACATAAGCAAAGCCTCTCCCCCGAGAGACGTTTCGCAAAGCAGAAGCTCGGGGAAACCCGAGGAGGTGGCTTTGTATGCTCCCGTGCAAGAAGCCGCGGACGAGTCACCTGCCATTCATATAGCAGTCAATGCTTCCCGGGTGGCTGGCGCGCAGCCCCCACCGCAGCATGCATTAATACCATCTGTATTGAGTCATCTGAGCGCGTGGGCCACGCTCCCCGCGGCATCTTATTGGGGGATCAACACGATAAAACGCGGCTATACGCTCCAGTTCACTCGCAGACCACCCCGCTTCGGCAGTGTGATTATGACAGAAGTATCAGAACAGAGCGCCCCGCTGCTACGAGCAGAAATATCCTCTCTCCTGGCCAAACAAGCAGTAGAGATAGTGCCTGAGGAACGGAGAAATTCAGGGTTCTACAGCCATTATTTTCTAGTTCCGAAAAAGGACGGAGGTATGCGCCCCATCTTAGACCTGAGATTACTGAACAAAGCGCTCAAGAAAAAAACATTCAAGATGATAACTGTGAAGCAGATCCTCGCGCACATTCAGCCCGACGATTACTTCATTGCAGTGGATCTAAAGGATGCATACTTCCACATCCAGATAGCCGCACATCACAGGCGCTTCCTGCGTTTTGCATTCGAGGGTGTGGCGTACCAGTTCAAAGTGTTGCCGTTTGGGCTCCCCTGAAGCTCAGTGGAATGCGCATACTGAACTATCTCGACGACTGGTTAGTCATCGCACGGTCGAGAAGCGCTCTCGAGGAACACAAACACAGACTCCTCGCCCATCTGACAGGTTTGGGGCTGTCTGTGAACATTCAGAAGAGCACGCTGCAGCCGTGCCAATATATCACATTCCAGGGTATGATACTGGACTCGCGCACTATGATCGCGAAGCTGTCAGAGCCGAGAATCCAGTCGATTCACAATACACTAGCCCTCTTCGTTCAAGGCAGAGCTATCCCCTTAAGAACGTTTCAGAGGCTGCTCGGTCTGATGGCGGCTGCAGCCTCCGTCTGCAGACTGGGCTTGTTGCACATGAGACCACTTCAACACTGATTACAGAGCCGAGTGAAGCCGAGGGCGTGGAGAGCGGGAACGGAACGCCTTATCATAACGCGTTCATGTCTCGATAGTCTGGCGCCTTGGTTCGGCATGACCATATTCGAGCAGGGTGCTGCTATGGGCAGAGTGGTCAGACGTGTAGTGGTCACCACGGATGCTTCACTATCAGGCTGGGGAGCCCTATGCGATGGCAGACCAGCATTCGGTACGTGGACAGGGGACCAGACGCGCTGGCATATAAACTGCTTGGAGATGGAAGCGGTTCATCTAGCGCTGCAGAGATTCCTTCCATTTGTGAAACACCGTCATGTTCTCATCAGAACGGACAACACGGCGGTGGTGGCGTACATCAATCGCTAGGGAGGTTTACGTTCGCAATCCCTGCAGGGATTAGCGAGACAGCTGCTATTATGGACGGATAGGGTACTTCTATCGATTCGAGCAGTGCACGTACCGGGCAGTTTGAATTGCGGCGCCGTCCAGGGACGGCATTGTACACGGAGAATGGAGGCTCCATCCGCAAACGATAAATATGATCTGGAATCTGTTTGGCAAAGCAGAAAACGACCTCTTTGCGTCGCAAGAGAACGCCCACTGCCCTCTGTACTTCTCGCTGACAGCATCCCCCCTGGGGGGAGACGCGCTGTCGAGCCGCTGGCCCAAGGGACGGAAGTATGGTTTTCCCCCAGTCAAGTTAATGCCGCTGGTGCTGCAAAAGATCAGGGAGGAGAGATGTGCATTGATCCTGGTAGCACCCAAATGGCCCAACCAGCCGTGGTTCCCGGAACTGGTGAACATGTTGCGGCTTCCCCCGCGGCGGATCCCGCCGAGAAGGGAGCTCTTATCCCAGGCGAGGGGCACCATATGGCACCCCAACCCAGAGCTTTGGGACCTGCATGTGTGGCAGATCAGCGTGGAGTATATCAGCGAGTGCTGCAGACAATAGCAGAGGCTAGAGCCCCTTCCACGAGGCGTTTATACACTCTGAAGTGGAAAGTATTTGCTAACTGGTGTGTTGACAAAAATGAGGACCCCAGCAGTTGCGATATCTCCATTATTCTGACCTTCCTACAGGAACGTCTGGATGCTGGCAGTACCCCATCTACAGTGAAAGTCTACGTGGCCGCTATCGCCGTTTTTCGTGACTTGCTAGACGGCCATTCAGTGGGGAGGCACCCCCTGATAACGAGTTTTCTTCGGGGAGCTAGGCGGCTTAATCCACCCCGCCTTCGTCAGATGCCGGTCAGATGACGGCGCTACTGCTCACGCTAGCTTGCGGGAAACGAGTGGGAGACTTGCATGCCCTGTCAGTGAACAGCGCGTGTATGCAGTTTGGACCGGACGATTGTATGATCAGACTTTTACCCAAATGTGGCTATTCGCCTAAAGTACTCTCAACGCCGTTCAGAGCTCAGATAGTTACAATTCAAGCATTTTGCCCCGAGGAGGACAGTAATTCAGTGTCTCAGAAGTGCGCTTTGTGCCCCGTGCGTGCCCTGCGTGCTTATGTGAACAGAACTAGCCAGTTTCGAACTTCAGACCAGCTTTTCGTCTGCTACGCGGGTGCCAAGAAGGGCAGCGCGCTGTCGAAGCAGAGGTTATCACACTGGATAGTGGAGGCTGTGCGACTAGCTTATGCTTCCTGGGGAACCGCCTGCCCTATCGGGGTGCACGCCCACTCCACAAGGAGTTTGGCGTCGTCATGGGGTTGGGCGAAAGGCATGTCTATTCAGGACATTTGTTTCGCAGCGGGCTGGTCGTCTCGCAACACTCTATAATTTGGACATTCCCTCGTTCGCATCACATGTGCTGTCAGTGCAGGAGGAGGGAAGTGAGCAGTCATTGGACTAGGTTATGGCACGCCTTGCCTGGCGCGTGCACTAGCCATGGTTTCGACCAGGTCATATAGACAGCGTCAGTTATTTTAGTAATAGCTGTGGTTGAGGTATTCATTCACTATCTAGTGTGGCACCTTTATTATGCCCGCATTATAAGCCGGCAGTGTATTCCCAAGCACCAACATATTGCTGCATTTTCACCATATCACACCAGTGTTGCTTATCTGGGTGCACAGGGTTACGATGGTGTAAGAGCTGATTTGGCTCTGTGCCAAAAGGTGTTTCAACCAGGTCCGGTACCCGACCTAGAGCTAATGCGCTGTAAGAACTAGTGTATGCTCTTCTGTGGCTCGATGTGAGCTGGGCCGGACAGTATTTCCCACACGGCGGGGGTTTTATTGTTCCCCATACGTAATGTCAAGAGACCGACTCGATAAGGGAACGTCTCCGGTTACTCACGTAACCTTAGTTCCCTGAGAGGAGGGAACGAGACATTACGTAACCTGCCGTGTGGAAAACCTTCCAGCCTCATAACTCTCGTTCAGTCGAAGATTCTGAGGTTTTTGGCGCCCGCCGTCACCTATATTGATGGCTGTCAGCCAATCAGGTGAGGGCGAGGGCGCCATTGGCTATTTGCAAGCAAAAGAGTTATTCAATCAGACTTCATAATTTCGAGGAAATGGATTTCCCCATACGTAATGTCTCATTCCCTCCTCTCAGGGAACTAAGGTTACGTGAGTAACCGGAGACGTTTTGCAGGGAAGTTGGTAACGTTAGTTAGCATTATCGTCCACTTTAGCTAGGCTACTGTAGCCTTCATATGGTATGAGTCATATCAAGCATTTTATAATGCCACTGTCAAAACAATATTTAGCCTAGGCATACCTTTTTGTGCATTTACTGAACATTTGTGTAATGGCAACGACATGTGTTGACGACTGAGCGGTGATTGCAGTCAGGTACAAAGCACTGCAACATTGGTGACGTTATCGTTAATCGATTTCACACGCACACAATATATAAAATACACGATGATAAATATAAGAATCAATACACAATACCTATATAAAACACTATTTATTTACACAATACTGAAAGAACTGCTATTACTGCACATTCACTATATAAAATAAAATTCACTGGAGGAAAAAGTTCGCGAGGCCGTCGTCAGATTTGGAAGTCGCTCAAAAGGCTCGTTCACGGTTGTGCCTTCAGTCGACTTCAGTGAGGCGCAGTGGTTTATGGGATGAGTAGTTCCTACGTTCGAAATTAAAATATGTACACAGTCTTGTACCTTTGACTTTTTTTGGATTTTCTCTTCATTTTTTCACTCGAAATGATATGTTATATGCTTATGAGTTCAGCCGTAGCTGGTTATCCTCACACATGCTCTAAAACTCTTTAGATACGGATTTTCTGAAAGTCAATGGGAGAAATGAATGGGAAATTTACTTCCGGCACCAAAGCTCTCTCGGGCTGTGGGCGGGACTGTGATGCTCTATTATGTCTGATGGGGGAGGGGGGGACTTTTGAGGTACACCACACCACACTGTCTTAATACGGCCCTGCCCCCCCCACACATCAGTCATTAATGAAGAATCAATAATCACCACTAACCGCTCTGTTCCTCAGTTTCTTCCTCTTTCTCTCGTTGTGTTTCTGCATCACTCACGTCTTCACTCTCCTCTTTAATAAACTCCATCTTTACAGAAATTTAACTCGAAATGTTCCTTTTCTACACCTGCAAACTGTTGGAGCAGATACAGAGAAGAAAGACATTGGATTGAATGCTGAATTCATCTTTTCATCACTCAGGATCAGGAATATTAAATATGTGTATGATGTGAGAGGATTTCCAGTTAACCTGCTGTGTGAATGTTCAAATAAAGCCACACCAGATCTGAAACACTTCCAGACGACTGAAGAGATTCCGTCTCACCTCTCTCTGTTCTTACTCTGTTATGACATTCAGTAATATTTATTGATATTATAAGAACTTTTTCTGCATATTGTATTATTTTTCTTTTTCAAATCTTGTCAAGATTTATTCATTGTTGTTATTGATAATGATTCATACTGTTAATGTTACATTTTCTATTTTAAAAATCCAAATCATTAACTATCACTTTTCTCTGGGGTTTACTGCTGTCACTGTTACACTCGTGTCTGTGGAATTAATAACTGTGATCAGATCAAACACGGAAGTTCTGTAGGGATTTTATTACTGTACTTAGTGTTGTTTGCAATGCACTAAAAATGCACGTGTCTATGCTGAAAAACCGCATGCATTTAATGTGTTTCTCATGTTCTGTCTATTGATTCGCTGCTTTCAGTGGCGACATAAATAGATATTTGAGAATCAGTCTAGTGCTCACTGCTGTTCCTGGCACTTATATCCGCTACTATAATCGTTTACAGACTGTAAACTACGGGTAAACAGTAAGGGGCCGTTCACATATCGCGTCTTTTGCGCGCTCAAATTCGTTATTTCCAATATAGGCGCGCGGTATGCGCTCTCGTAATGGAAGCATCCAGGCGCGTCCGCACCGCATCGAGTTAAAAACATCTCAACCTTTCAGAATGCCGCAAGCAAGCGCACCGCTGGTCATGTGACAAGAACTAACCAATCAGCTTCATCCTTTCCCGTAACAACGTTGAAAGCTCAGCTAAGATGAAGGAACTGCTGATCATAGTTGTATATGGATTGCCATTTTGAAATAAATTTAGTAGCAGAGTTACTGCAAGCGATTTTTAGAGCTGCAAATCCATTAATCCTTTGCTGAAATTTCCGCGTCTTCAAGGAGAGAGCAGGTCATGGTTGCTTAGCAAAGGCAGACGCCTCAGGAGCGCTTCTGCCCGAGCGCTTTGGAAAGAAGGAGAAAACGGCGCGCCTAGCGCGCGATATGTGAACGGCCCGTAATTCGGTTACCGTCATGCCGCTGCTCGTCCGCTCACGGGAACGCGCCCGTTCATTCAATGGAAGCTGCTCCGCTGGCGCGACACCCGGAAGTACACAAGGCGCGAGCACAGGTTGTTTTCAACCAATCAGCAAAACCGCTTCTGTTAACCCTTTGACACGTACGATCACACCGGTGTGATCAGTCTTGGCTGGTCCCTGGAGCGTACGATCACACCGGTGTGATTAGAACGTTCAGTAAATCACGTGATCAACTGCTAAATTCAAAATTTCAAACTTTAGCTTTCACTGCTTTCCCGCTTTGACTGGCACTGAGCCAGAGACAGACGTGCTCAGCTACAATTATTATCACAACTGTTCAGTGTATTTTAATGTTTATTTTATGTTTCATTCACTTTAAATTACACTACACAATAACAGAAATACAGGTTGTTATTGCACACTCATATTTATAACAGTAAAAGAACATTTTAAACATGTAATATTAATATTTATTCAAGTCAAACACATACCTTGTAGATAACAGCTGTTTCACACCGCAAGTGTCAGCAACGCGTGAACAGCGGGTATTTTTTCAGACGTGCGTGCATGTTAATCAATGAGTGCATTCACTCCAGGAGCAGCGTGTGAGCGTCAAGCAGGAGCGTCGCGTGAGATGCAGTGAAGCGGGGGTTACAGTCATTTATTCCGGGAAACATGGATGATCTTGCATGTTGTAAATCCAGCAGGCTCTAAGTCCAACTCTCCATCAGCGTTGTAAACAAATAATGGCGGCGCCAATAGCCCGTCACGTGATAACTTACCGATCAACAAACATGATGTTTTTTTTCACCAAGTATTAATACCACATTAGGAGTTAACTTAAATATATTTAACGATGTTAATAACTACAAGTTTGTAAATATTTTGTATAAAAAATAAAAATATTTTAACTGTCATGGATTGCAGTCTTTTTTTCCCGCTGATAACTGAAGTAAAGCTGACGTCACCGTTACCTCACAATCGCCTTTGTTGTAATTTAAAGACACAACTTTAATCCAGCTCACCAACATAAGAGAAAATGACAGATAATACATTTAAAAGAAGAAAACTGACAAATGAGGAAATTGAGGACATTTTTTTTAATTCTGATGAGGAGATTTTTGACAGCGAGGCAGAGAGTGACAGTGATGAGGATCTTCCCCCAAATCTTGAAGCTCTGGACAACTTTGAAGATGAAGAGATGACACCAGTTCCTAATGAGGCAGAAGAGATAACGTTAAACTCGTTGTGGAAGGCAACCAACCTTTTTTATCCTCCTGGCCCAGGCAATTTTAACAACCAGCACTGTGGTGTGCAAAATCCACCAGAATCACCCAGTGAGGTAAATTGTTTTAAATTGTTTCTAACGGAAGATGTCATGGGAGAAATTGTGGAGGAAACAAACCGCTATGCCTCTGACTTGCAAGAGAAGGAAATGAAAGGGAAGCTGGTTAAATGGGTTCCAACAAATATCCCTGAAATGTACACATTTTTAGTGTCAGTTCTCTTAATGGGTGTGATCAAAAAACCATCACTTCGTGATTACTGGAGCACAGACCCCATGCTCTTGACCCCATTTTTTGGGTCTTTGTTCTCACAGGATCGCTTCCTTCTGCTCCTCCGCTGTCTTCACTTTGCAAACAATGCGACAGCAGTTTCCAATGACCCGCTGAAAAAAATTAGACACATATTCACTGCGCTCACCTCCTCTTTTCGTCGCATTTTTGTGCCATACAGGGATCTGTGTGTGGATGAGTCTCTGATGAAGTGGAAAGGCAGGCTGGCATTTCGTCAGTTCATTCCATCCAAACGGCACAGATTTGGGATCAAGTTTTTTGTTTTGTGTGATGTGCTAACTGGTTATGTGGAGGACATGATCATTTACACCGGATCCTCCACTGACATCCAACATTACCCAGGACTTGGGATTTCTGGGTCCGTTGTGATGACACTCTTAGCACCTTACGTAAGCAAATGTCATGTTCTATATGTTGACAACTGGTACAGTAGTCCCACACTTTTCCAGCACCTCTTGTCACTTGGCACTGGAGCTTGTGGGACTGTGCGCGGAAACAGAAAAGGGATGCCAAAGTTCACCTGCAAGATGAAAAAAGGTGAGGTGGAATTCGAAGAGAATGGGTCACAGTTGGCAGTAAAATGGCATGACAAGAGGGATGTTCATGTCCTTACCACAGTCCATCCAACTGGTATGGCAGCCACAGGCAAGCTGGATCACCTCACTGGGCAACCAATGATGAAGCCAGTCTGTGTGCTGGAGTACAACAAAAAGATGGGTGCAGTGGACAAAGCTGATATGATGACTGGTTTTCATGAATGCACCAGAAAGTCTACCAAGTGGTACAAGAAAGTATTTTTTCATGTACTCGACACAGTTTTACTCAACAGCCACATCGTCTACCGGCAAATTACTGGTGAGAAATGGATACAAATAAATATAAACAAGATAAAAAGTGCTAACATTTTTAATTAATGTAATTTAAAGTGTTAACAAATTCACAATAATAAACAGACCACACGGTCACATACTATTATTTTCTCCTCACTTCCTATTGATGTGCTCTACTATGAGTAGGAAAGGAAATCACCTCCTTACAATTCAGGACCAACCTGATGAGAGGGCTGCTGGAGGAGTACAGCACATTGCGAGGTCCAACCAAAGGCGGGCGTCCTGCCTTGGACACTCCTCTGCGCCTTACAGCCAGGCATTTCCCATCTGAAGTCCCTCAGACCACTTCCCAGGGCAGCAAGACCAGGCGGCACTGCAAGGTCTGCCTCTCCAGCACACGCAAGGGCAAGCAGAGGCGCCTCACCAAGCACATGTGTGTGCCATGCAACACTCCCTTGTGTGCTGTCCCGTGTTTTGAGGAGTACCACACACTGAAGCATTATTAAGCCTGTAAAAAGTCCGAGTATATTAATTCATGATGATACATTGTTAATTATTATTTATTGTAATCATATTATTGTGTATAATAGTTTGCTTTAAACAAAACCATTTATTAAAAGTCAGTATATTTATAGTTTTTTGTTTAATATTTATTGTACATATATTTGTTTTTATATTTGTTTACAAAGCTGATATGATGACTGGTTTTCATGAAGCATTATTAAGCCTGTAAAAAGTCAGAGTAGCCTATATTAATGAATTTATGATGATACTTTATAATTTATTGTAATTAATATTATTAAATATAAAAGGTACCAGTATGTATAATATAGTTTGTTTTAAACAAAAACATTTACCAAAAGTCAGAGTATATTTACAGATTTTGTGTTTGTTTATGATACTATTTTAATTGTTAGTCATTGTAAATATATTTGTTTTCTGTTTTGTAATAGTAATAATAAACGTTTTTGTATAATAGTTTGTATTAAACATTTACCTTACATTTTAATAAAACATACATGAAGCCCAAAACATACATTCTTTTTGGGCTATATGCACAGCTGCACTACTTCCTGAACTTCAGCCAGCTCCTTTGTTTCCGGTCTGTCATTATTGGACAAACTGATTAATCCAGGTTTGTCGGATTATTGTTGCTGTGATTCCTTAGGTCAGGCACACCTGGATTAATCAGTTTGTCCAATAATGGCAGACAGAAAACAAAGGAGCTAGCTGAAGTTCAGGAAGTAGTGCAGCTGTGCATATGCTATACATATCTCTCACTACATGGTATGAAATCTACATGGTATGACATCATCAAATTATATTTCCCTATACAAACATTTGAGCAAGCTGATAAGTGAGGTGTCACCTTTATTTATATAGCGCTTTAAACAACAACAAAAAAAAAATGTGTGTGAACATATATTAATATAATAATTGTATAGACTATATGGTCACACTTCACTTATTAGCTTACTCAAATGTTTTGTAGGCTAGGAAAATATCATTTAACAATGTCATGCCATGTAGCTTTACTCTGCTTTAACATGGCATCTTTTGATTTGCTTTGCAATTGAGAGATATAAAACTCGGTGAGCAATATACTAAAACAAACAAGAAAATTGATTTAACGTCAAATATGTGCTTTGTTATATTCACGTTATGTATAACGTATCAATTCAACTGAACCCTGACTTTACCCCCTGAATGCACGGATTATGGAACATTTTTGCAATAACTTATGCAAAATAGACAAACAAATCGTAATGACGTGAACGACCACATTTTTGAGCAGTCCGTTTTACAAGATAATTTTTATGACATAAAATCTTTATTCATATTTATTGCATGCTTGTAAATAATTCTAGATGCTTCAGAATAAAATTAACAACTAAATACTAATACTCACCGATTGTCACGCGGCATTTCTGGGGGAGATGCACCGATTGTCACGCGGCTGTTCTGGGGGAGATGCACCGATTGTCACGCGGCGTTTCTGGGGGAGATGCACCGATTGTCACGCGGCGTTTCTGGGGGAGATGCAACAATTGTCACGCGGCGTTTCTGGGGGAGATGCAAAGTACCATGTGCAAGCGAAGTTCACAGCAGTGGAGGGAGGGGGGGGGCAGCAAACAGAACCATTTCAACCATAGTCGGTACACGCTAACAAATTATTTGAGAGGTTTTGAATAAAAAAATTAAATAAAGCGAAATATCCAAGCTAACGTTACTCACCTGCAGACGGTTATCCATTGTGTGCGCGCCATTTTGACTGAAATGTCACATGACAAGGTTCATGCGTCTCCATGGAAATTAGAACGCGACTGATTGCAAAATAACGGTCGCAGAAAAAAACTCACGCCAGACTGCTGGTCTGACTATTTTAGAACTTACGTGCGAAAAGGTTAAAGGTGCAGGAAGATATTTCTTTGCCAATGAAAAAGATGTTTTCACATTAAAGAGTCAAACGCACAGGAACAGTGTGCACAGCTTTTAATATGCGGGCATGGCATATGTGAATATACAATCGTTTTTTTTTCTTTCACGTTGCAGATGTCCGACTGCAGGTGCTCTGTATAAACTACAGCTCCAGAATTTACCATAGATTTGACCAAATCAGATGCTTGTCAGTGATGCTCAGGATCTGCAAATCATGCACCACCATCCTCAGTCATCTCTCCTTACTCTGTTTATGTGATAAGTGAAATCTTATGTACTATAATGTAACAGGCTACCGCTAGCCAGCAGCTAAACATGACCCTTTAGGGGCTCGCGTTATTTTATTAAAACGCAAGTTAACTGTTTTTCATTCAAATATTTTAAATTACATTTTTTTCTTCAAATTTAATGGTTAAAAATGTTTGTCATATTTTACATGCTTTAAATGGTAACAATCACGTTTAATCTTATATTAGGTCACAAAAATGATTTTAATCATTGAGCATGGCGTTAGTTCAGTTAGGCCACGTTAGTCACGCTTGCATCAGCTGTTCCTGGCGTGTATCAGGGGTTTGTCTTGCTGCTCTCCCCAAGGCATGTGGACTGTTGCCCAGAAGTGAGGAATGTAAGTAAGCAGTGTAATGTTAGTGAGGAATGTGATATAAATGAGCAGTGTAATATAAGTGAGTTGTGTAAACAGTGATTTATGTGACTTTAATTATTTCATATTAAACTGAAATCGAAGTAAAACCACATCCTGGCGTCAGTCTTCATTTGCTGCTGAATTGTGTTGACACGCATATAGAAACATAAGGAGAGCAAGAGATTGACTCCTAATGTCAGTTTATTTTTAATTAATACTATAGTAGTTCAGAGCCACCACTGCAATCTATGATGCTTAGAAGCGCTATATGATAGTGTTTCTACAATATACTCTCCTCTACTCAGAATGATTGATTGATTTCAAATGTGTTATGTATTTGTTTCTTTAGATATTTAGTAAATGACCTTAATATGATGTTTATGTTACTCTACACTTTTTGGCCAGTCTTGTGATGTCAACAGAAGATTGGATGTGATTAACAAAGACTCCCTCGAAAGCAGTTATAGGGAGGGTGTTTAGACGGGGCCAGCCAAAAGAGATACATTTTACAATCAAAATAAGAACAAGAATAAGCCACTGAATAGAAAAAATAAATAGCAATATTTGTTTCCTTAGGCTTCGCTAAATAAATGAGACTCCGTAAGCCTCAGAGAGGATAATCTGTGGGTCACAGAGACATCTGCTGGTCATGAGGAGAGAAGCACTAATCAATCTCGGACTCTCACATCGACGGGATGTTATTTCAACACCATGCCAGCAGATACAGATCTTCATTAATTAATGCTGTTTCATTCACAGTTTACTCGTCTTTTGCGCGGTGCAGTAGGATGTAAAGTATGTTTTCTTACACTAAAGCTGATTTACAGGTACAAGGACTGTAGAGTAATGAAGCAGTGACAGTCCTTCAGTCTATGAATAAATCGGATGTTGTTCTTCTAGTGGCTTCGTTGTCGTGTGGATTTAAGCTCTGAGCAGTGAACAGTTCTGACAGGAGGAAAAGCTCATTAATATTCAGCATGTAACGGGACGTTCATCCTGTAGTTCTGACCGATTGGCTGAAAGACAAGACATTTGTTAGCGGTGGCCAGTCAGCTGACCAATCAGCAGATTCTCCTGGAGCAAAGGCTTGGCTTATTAATATTAATTAGATATCGTGACTGAAAGCTCAAGTAGACTCAATAGACTCCCCACGCAACTGCAGCCTGGCTCATTAATATTCATGAGCGAAGTGTATTGTGCACAGTGTGATTGGTGAGCGCCGGCGGAACTCCGTCTCTGATTGGTCGAGTCCTGCGCCAATCACTCGACAGCGTTGCATCGTAATTAGCGCGGCTGCGCTGCAGGGCGATTAATCTGTCATCGCAGAGAAAGACTGTAGCGTTGAAATAGAGTGACACATACAGATGTGTCCGTGCCGATCTTCCGACAGTAAATAACACGACTCCTCGCCGGGATTTGTTCATCAGTAACTGGATTAGGTCGTGCGATTTAAGGCGCTCAGGTGCAGCGAGATAACGGTGAGTGAATAATGTCAGTTTATATAGAGGCGATGATGGCGTATTACATGATTTACATCGCTTACAAATACCGTATGTTTATATCATCCACATGAACACAACTCTTATTTATGCATCTACAGCCTTTATATCATTTTCCGCATTAATGCATCCGCATTTCTCTTGTCATTCGTGTAAATACATTAGGCCTAACTTACATCTCTTATGATGCACGTTCAGACACACACACACACACACACACACACACACACACACACACACAGAATAATGACGATGGTATATGTAGGCCTAATGCTGAGGAGCTGATTGTGAGTCAGTGTTTGCGAATATAAATGCAATTGCGCAATCTTTGTGTGTGTGTAGCTGATGCGCGTCTAGATGCGCCCCCCTCCTCCTCCTCCTCCTCCTCTTCCTCCTCCTCCTCCACCTCTTCTTCTTCCTCCTCCTCCTCCTCCTCTCTAGTGCACGCGCTGCCGCATCACCTCCGTCATGGGGAACCGGGGCATGGAGGATCTGATCCCGCTGGTCAACCGGCTGCAGGACGCGTTCAGCTCGATCGGTCAGAGCTGTAACCTGGACCTGCCGCAGATCGCGGTGGTGGGCGGCCAGAGCGCCGGGAAGAGCTCGGTGCTGGAGAACTTCGTGGGCAGGTGAGAGACGGACGGGATACAGAGTAACAGTGTGTATGACTACAGCCAGCTATCACTTCTGATTTCTGAACTGTTCACCAGACAATAACAACAAAACAATAGAAACCACCATAGAATCTGTCTTTTTTTTTAAATGGTTATTATAATGGGATTGTGTTAGCTTTAATGGAAACTGGTTTTTATGGTTCCCACGATAGAGCCTGTTTACACTAAGTGAAAATAGCATTTTTTTAGTGAAATGTTATTTACAATCAGTGCAAATAGCTATATTCTATTTATACTATGTTAAAATAGCAGGATATTCTGCTAAGGACTTATTGCCAATAGTGGCAATTATCAGATTTTTATACATTATAAAACAGTATGCAATAAAACTTATTGATTTATTTCAAATTAAGATATTAATTTAATTCAAATTATTAAATTGATGCCACTTTATTGGAGCAAAAGCACTAGACCTACCTGAGACTTTATTCTCAACATTTTGATTATTTCCTTCAGTTTTATTAAAAATTAAATGTTATTCTGATTTGAAAAAAGTTTCAAACCTGGGTCAATCGCGTCAAAAATAATGAGACGGTTTATCGTCTAGGCCTCTGAGTCTGCCGCAGATGAGCGTCTTCTGTAATCTCGACTAGCCCAATCACACATCGATGGGTGAAGCAGTAGTGCCACTTACTGTAAATACACAATACATCTAAATAAAACCCTTCCTGAAAAATTGCATCTCGTGTGACTGTTAACCAACATCAGAGACCTGTGAACATCAAATGTGTATTTATTTTTAAATCTTATGGTATTTCAAGTAAATACATTAGGTGAAAAAGGTAATGCCTGCATTACATGTAAATAAGAATCACTTTAATGTGTTTGAGAGACAGAAGACACAGTAACACATGGTTAAGAGTTCACTGAGTGATAATGTGTTCATCAGTAGCTGAAACACTGAAACGATTCTGTGCATCCAGAGCTCAAACGTGTGTCCTCCTGACTAATGATCTCCGTCTGACTTTCTGAGTGTGTAGAAACCGTAGACTACTGTAGAAAGGAACATTTAAAAGATGAAGAAGAGGAATTAGGGAAAATCTATACATTATGAATAATTTTTTTGCTATTGTGTGAATAATATGTAATCATATAATCTAGGGCTGCAGGATTCATCGCATGTGATTGTCATGTGTGTCTCGTCAGTAAAGATGGTTCTGTGATTAGTACTACATATCCATCACCTGCTTTCAAATGGAGAGGCACTTAATAACACAGTCGTAGTTTTTGTGAACTCTGACCTGCAAATTTGCATCCTGTGAAGACAGAACATTACAGCACTGCAGTGTTGCAGTAAACTGGAGTAGATGGTATATTTTAATTTTTTTACATTTTGACTGTATTATTGAATTATGTTTTTATGAAACATGAAGAAGCGTGACTTCATATTACAACTGTTGTAGCCTCTTTAGAAATTCTGTGTTCAGCATCTGGTGTGACAAAGGCTTTAGAAGGAAGTTACAGTCATCCAGGAGGCAGGTTATGAACACATTCATAGTGGTTTTGCATCTTTAAAGTTATGGGAGGAATCAACACAAGAGGTTGAAAGAAAGATTTTTATGTGGGAAATAAAGAATGAGGAGTCAAATATAACACCTAACAAAATTACTGTCATTATCTGAGCTGAGATCTGAATGAGACTATATCAGAGATTTGGGCTGAACTAGCATGAGTTTAACTTCAGAAAAATAAAATCTTTATAAAGTTAAGAATGGAAGCGGTCTGAGAAATGAGCCTTGAGGTACACCAGTGGAAACTGAGGCAGCTTGTGATTGTGTTTAATAATACAGACGGACTAATGATATCAGACGACAGCCAGTGGAGGGCCGAGACTGTGATGAGCGAGGGCTATACACTACAGTATTTTATATTACATTTTACAATTAATATTTTCTGAGAGCAACTGAGGGAAACTGCCCTGAGTGAACGACACGGAGAAAAGGATCAGATGGAGAAAAACCTTGAGATAGAGTAGATTCAGCTGGAGAGGCACAGGTTAACACACAAATGTCAGATAAGATAGTAATTAGCAAATGTGATGTCATATCCTGCTGGGTGTCTGTCATCATGCATGACATAATCGAGTGTACTGATAGAAACTTGCATCATTGATATTTATCAGTTATCGCAAAATTCACTCTTAAAATACTGGAAATTTTGGAATGTTATTCATTATTTTTTGACAAGGCCATTAGTAGATTTGTATTAATTGGCCATTTATATGCAGCTGTTGATTATGTGTATGTGTGCTTAATATTATAATATTATGATATAAAAATGCAGGCTGATATATCAGTTTATCATTAGATGTGACAAAATTCATAAAACAGAAAATGTTGACTATCTTTGGACAGGAATAGCAGTGTATGTCGAGAGGGCTGTGTTAATCAGACCAGCTGTAATGTAGTCTGGTGTTAGAGTGTAATAGAGTAATATACGTGTGAAGACGTCTGTAGAATGGCACACGGATCACGTCACATAGAGAGGAATGGTGTTGTGTTTGTTGTTTTGTCAGTGGCTCTGTGTGTTTTCCAGGGATTTTCTGCCCCGTGGATCTGGGATCGTCACACGCAGACCCCTTGTTCTGCAGCTCATCAATGCAAACGCAGGTGAACTCCTGTCTCCGATCATTTACTCAGTGTGTCAGGTTAACATGCAGCCAGCCGCTGATGCTCTGCTAATTTAATCTTCCAGTTTATTAACTCAGTTCTTCAGATCTTGTTTGTGTCTCTGTCTGTCTAACATCTTCAGAGTGGGCTGAGTTCCTGCACTGCAAAGGGAAGAAGTTCACAGATTTCGATGAAGTGCGTCAGGAGATCGAGGCTGAGACCGACCGCGTCACCGGAGCCAATAAGGGCATTTCTCCCATTCCCATCAACCTGAGGGTTTATTCCCCGAACGGTACTGAAACCTGAGCTGCTGTGCCTGTAGACGGAGAAATCCTAGCGATATCTCACTGTGCATGGTGTGGCATGTTACACAGCTTCTGAAAACCCTTTTGGATACAAGATTGCAAATGTGCATATAGTCCTGAACAACATTTGTAAGAAGCATTTTTGGACGTAACCGCGCACATGGTCACAAATTTCAGGATGTACATTCTAGCTCCTATGTCTGGGAGAGTGGGTTTAGCATTATTAAGTCAGTCAGACTCTGTTCTGTTTTATTTGTCTTCATGAATGTCCTCATTGCTGTGCTCTGGCCTCTGTGCAGTGCTGAATCTGACCCTCATTGACCTGCCGGGCATCACTAAAGTGCCGGTGGGAGATCAGCCGGCCGACATCGAGCATCAGATCCGAGACATGATCATGCAGTTCATCTGCCGCGAGAGCTGCCTGATCCTCGCTGTCACTCCGGCCAACACTGACCTGGCCAACTCTGACGCGCTCAAACTGGCCAAAGACGTGGACCCTCAGGGTGAGTGACCTCCTGACCTCCTGAGCAGAGCGGCTGTGCCTTACTCTAGTCCTGCTCCAAATCCTTTAAAACCATTACAAATGAATTTTTATGACAGTAAGGTGAAGGTTTATTGTGTGGCCTTTGGTGCTGTGGTTTAGTGGTGAGGCAGGTTCGAGTGCGGTCAGTGTCTAGTTTCAGATTATTAGTCTGACCCGCAGGTGTTTGGTGTGATGTCACTGCTGGTAAAGTGTGTTCTCCTGAATGCGTGTGATTACAGGCCAGAGGACCATCGGTGTGATCACTAAACTGGACCTGATGGATGAAGGAACAGACGCTCGAGACGTTCTGGAGAACAAGCTCCTGCCTCTGCGCCGCGGTGAGAAACCCTCACATCACACTTCTTACCGTTGAGCTCTCATGCCAGAGATTATTGGTCTTAATTAGGGTTAAGTTATTCATTTTTTTTATCTGATCAATTACATGATTAATTAATCACAAATTAATCACTATATGATTTCTGGCTGAGAAATTACCCACCAAAAGATCATGTACTGTGATTATTTTGATAAAAGAGAAAAGCACTGAATAGACGATAAGATTGATGATACACAGGTATTACGGCTTTAAATGAATATAGAAATTAGAAATGATGTTAAGAAGTGAACTGATGCTCTGAACAGGAAAGTAGACGCACCAGTAGGGTATGAGCGAGTCATTAATCATCCGTTCAAACCAAGGGAGGGCAAAATAGCCTAAAAGTTATATCATGATATTTCAAGAATATTTGTGATAACAATTTATTATTTGACTATATATATATATATATATATATATATATATATATAAAACATGGAACAACGTTTCATTGGTGATTGCAGCTGGATTAATCAGTGCAAACCCAATGAAGAGCACATTCAGTCCTTTCCCAATGAGTTTGTGTGTGTCAGACACTGATAACATGAAGAGTGAGTCTAGTGTCATTAGATTACAGACAGACAGTTCGTCTGAGATACTGAGCAAGAGCAGACAATACTGCCCTTATGAAAAAGAAGTTTATTCAAGTGTGCTATTAGTATTTTAGTTTAATTTTTATGTACTTCTCAGAAATGCTCTTTATGTACTTCTCAGAAATATACTTAAAATTACGTTTAAGTATACTTGACTTATACTTACAAAAAGTCTAAATATATTTGAGCTATACTCCTAGAATCTGTGTTTTCATTGTTTTATGGTAGAGGGTGCTAGTATGCATCTTCTGTACAAAATGTTAAAAAATACACAAGTGAAGAAGAAAAAGAAACACCACCCAGCAGGCACAGTACATCAATGTGATGTCAGGAAGATGTTTGACTCCAACTAATCCAACGTCAGTCAGACGTCATATTTTGGTTGAAAATTAAAGTCGGGTTGACGTCTAAACCCAACTTTGTTTGACATCAAACTCCGACATCAGACAGACGTTGAATTTTGGTTGGAATAAACACCACACTGCAACAAAGGGTGAAATGCATGGCAGCACATTAAATATCTCAAGATCTCAGCAGAGGAGGATTAAACAACTCCACAAACAGCATTACCAGCTTCACTTGTTACTAACCAGACTGACTTTATTTCTGTCAGACGTCCACAAAAGCTCTTATTGAAAATTAACAGGGGTTTAACTCTAATGTGTTTAATTTCCATAACAGCATAACAGTTAAACACCATAACAGTGATTAGTGTTTCCATTAGTTAAGCTCTTAGCACTTATTATATGTTTTTTCTATCGTCGCTGCTATGAAAGTTTGTTTGTCAATCACATTTGCAGCATCAAAGAAAGCTAAAGTGACATGAGATCAAGTGATGGCTGTTACCTGTTAATGGTTTTATAATCATCATGAAATAACCTGATTCGCTGATGTTTTTTAATCTAACAATTATGTTGTTCCATTAGTACATTCATATTACAAACCCTGTGTTTCTGCTACATGAGATCCAGCAGTATTATAACAATCAGTTAAAATCTTTTAAGAAACAAGAGCTCAAAAAACTTAACCTATGCTGACACACACAGACATCAACAATCAGCGCATGAATCTCAACAATGGTGACATGCTTCATGCAGCAATGCATGCTGGGAGCCATGCGTTGTATACTATCCCAGCATGCATTGCTGCATGAAGCATGTCACCATTGTTGAGATTCATACGCTGATTGTTGATGTCTATGTGTCTCGAAAGCTTTTTCTCCCAAAATGTATTTAAAAATAAAAATTCAGAATGTCTGATCTGAGGGAAGAAAGTATTGTCTCTTGAATTTTGTTCATTAATAATAAATAACCACTTTGGGTCAATGACGATAAAAATTAATTTTCCTCAATCATTTTTCTTCATGATGATGAAAACTATATCACCTTATCTTTGTTTATGGCTCCTTTAATAACAAATTATGTGTTTTGGTAAACACTATTATAGGAACCAATAACTTACTAAGCCAAGAGTCAAACTACCCAACTAAAGCAAACACTGATCACAATAATGGTGACCAAACATTTTCATATAAAACATGTCAATGTCAATGTCACCTTTATTTATATAGCGCTTTAAACAAAATACATTGCGTCAAAGCAACTGAACAACATTCATCAGGAAAACAGTGTCAATAATGCAAAGATGATAGTTAAAGGCAGTTCATCATTGGATTCAGTGATGTCATCTCTGTTCAGTTAAATAGTGTCTGCGCATTTATTTGCAATCAAGTCAACGATATCGCTGTAGATGAAGTGTCCCCAACTAAGCAAGCCAGAGGCGACAGCGGCAAGGAACCGAAACTCCATCGGTGACAGAATGGAGAAAAAAACCTTGGGAGAAACCAGGCTCAGTTGGGGAACAGTTCTCCTCTGACCAGACGAAACCAGTAGTTCAATTCCAGACTGCAGCAAAGTCAGATTGTGCAGAAGAATCATCTGTTTCCTGTGGTCTTGTCCTGGTGCTCCTCTGAGACAAGGTCTTTACAGGGGATCTGTATCTGGGGCTCTAGTTGTCCTGGTCTCCGCTGTCTTTCAGGGATGTAGAGGTCCTTTCTAGGTGCTGATCCACCATCTGGTCTGGATACGTACTGGATCCGGGTGACTGCAGTGACCCTCTGATCTGGACACAGACTGGATCTGGTGGCTACGGTGACCTCGGAACAAGAGAGAAACAGACAAATATTAGCGTAGATGCCATTCTTCTAATGATGTAGCAAGTACATAGGTTGTTATGGGAAGTGTTTCCGGTTCCGGTTTACCTAATTAATGCAGCCTAAAAATCCTTTAACGGATTTGGATAATAAAAGCATATTAGTATGTTATGTGTATGCCAGGTTAAAGAGATGGGTCTTTAATCTAGATTTAAACTGCAAGAGTGTGTCTGCCTCCCGAACAATGTTAGGTAGGTTATTCCAGAGTTTGGGCGCCAAATAGGAAAAGGATCTGCCGCCTGCAGTTGATTTTGATATTCTAGGTATTATCAAATTGCCTGAGTTTTGAGAACGTAGCGGACGTAGAGGATTATAATGTAAAAGGAGCTCATTCAAATACTGAGGTGCTAAACCATTCAGGGCTTTATAAGTAATAAGCAATATTTTAAAATCTATGCGATGCTTGATAGGGAGCCAGTGCAGTGTTGACAGGACCGGGCTAATATGGTCATACTTCCTGGTTCTAGTAAGAACTCTTGCTGCTGCATTTTGGACTAGCTGTAGTTTGTTTACTAAGCGTGCAGAACAACCACCCAATAAAGCATTACAATAATCTAACCTTGAGGTCATAAATGCATGGATTAACATTTCTGCATTTGACATTGAGAGCATAGGCCGTAATTTAGATATATTTTTGAGATGGAAAAATGCAGTTTTACAAATGCTAGAAACGTGGCTTTCTAAGGAAAGATTGCGATCAAGTAGCACACCTAGGTTCCTAACTGATGACGAAGAATTGACAGAGCAACCATCAAGTCTTAGACAATGTTCTAGGTTATTACAAGCAGAGTTTTTAGGTCCTATAATTAACACCTCTGTTTTTTCAGAATTTAGCAGTAAGAAATTACTCGTCATCCAGTTTTTTATATCGACTATGCAATCCATTAGTTTTTCAAATTGGTGTGTTTCACCGGGCTGCGAAGAAATATAGAGCTGAGTATCATCAGCATAACAGTGAAAGCTAACACCATGTTTCCTGATGATATCTCCCAAGGGTAACATATAAAGTGTGAAGAGTAGCGGCCCTAGTACTGAGCCTTGAGGTACTCCATACTGCACTTGTGATCGATAGGATACATCTTCATTCACTGCTACGAACTGATGGCGGTCATATAAGTACGATTTAAACCATGCTAATGCACTTCCACTGATGCCAACAAAGTATTCAAGTCTATGCAAAAGAATGTTGTGGTCAATTGTGTCAAACGCAGCACTAAGATCCAATAAAACTAATAGAGAGATATACCCACGATCAGATGATAAGAGCAGATCATTTGTAACTCTAAGAAGAGCAGTCTCAGTACTATGATACGGTCTAAATCCTGACTGGAAATCCTCACATATACCATTTTTCTCTAAGAAGGAATATAATTGTGTGGATACCACCTTTTCTAGTATCTTGGACAGAAAAGGGAGATTCGAGATTGGTCTATAATTAACTAGTTCTTTGGGGTCAAGTTGTGGTTTTTTGATGAGAGGCTTAATAACAGCCAGTTTGAAGGTTTTGGGGACATGTCCTAATGACAATGAGGAATTAATAATAGTCAGAAGAGGATCTATGACTTCTGGAAGCACCTCTTTCAGGAGCTTAGATGGTATAGGGTCTAACATACATGTTGTTGGTTTAGATGATTTAACAAGTTTATACAATTCTTCCTCTCCTATAGTAGAGAATGAGTGGAACTGTTCCTCAGGGGATCTATAGTGCACTGTCTGATGTGATACTGTAGCTGACGGCTGAATGGTTGCAATTTTATCTCTAATAGTATCGATTTTAGAAGTAAAGTAGTTCATAAACTCATTACTGCTGTGGTGTTGGGAAATGTCAACACTTGTTGAGGCTTTATTTTTCGTTAATTTAGCCACTGTATTGAATAAATACCTGGGGTTATGTTTGTTTTCTTCTAAAAGAGAAGAAAAGTAATCGGATCTAGCAGTTTTTAATGCTTTTCTGTAGGATATGTTACTTTCCCGCCAAGCAATACGAAATACCTCTAGTTTTGTTTTCCTCCAGCTGCGCTCCATTTTTCGGGCTGCTCTCTTTAGGGTGCGAGTATGCTCATTATACCATGGTGTCAAACTGTTTTCCTTAACCTTCCTTAAGCGTAAAGGAGCAACTTTATTTAAAGTGCTAGAAAAGAGAGAGTCCATAGTTTCTGTTACATCATCAAGTTGTTCTGAGGTTTTGGATATGCTAAGGAATTTGGATACATCAGGAAGATAACTTAAAAAGCAGTCTTTTGTGTTAGAAATGATGGTTCTTCCATACTTGTAACAAGAAGTAGAATTTACAATTTTGGCTATATGAATTTTGCAAAGAACTAAATAATGATCTGAGATATCATCACTTGGCTGAATAATTTCAACACCATCAACATCAATTCCATGTGACAGTATTAAATCTAGAGTATGATTTCGACAATGAGTAGGTCCTGAAACGTGTTGTCTAACACCAATAGAGTTCAGAATGTCTATAAATGCTGATCCCAATGCATCGTTTTCATTATCAACATGGATATTAAAATCACCAACTATTAAAACTTTATCTGCAGCCAGAACTAACTCGGATGTAAAATCACCAAACTCTTTAATAAAGTCTGTATGGTGCCCTGGTGGCCTGTATACAGTAGCCAGTACAAACATAACAGGGGATTTATCATTAACATTTGTTTCTCTGGATAATGTTATATGAAGCACCATTACTTCAAACGAGTTATACTTGTAGCCTGCCCTCTGAGAAATCCTGAAAACGTTGTTATAAATTGAAGCAACACCTCCACCTTTGCCTTTTAGACGTGGCTCATGTTTATAACAGTAATCTTGGGGGGTGGACTCATTTAAAATAATGTAATCATCAGGTTTTAGCCAGGTTTCTGTCAAACAGAGTACATCTATATTATGATCAGTGATCATATTATTTACAAAAAGTGTTTTCGTAGAAAGGGATCTGATATTCAATAAGCCAAGCTTTATCATTTGTTTATCCGTATTGCTTCTGTTTTTTATTTGTTGAACCTCAATTAAATTGTTAATGTTAACTTGGTTTGGATGTTTTTTGTTTTTTCTAGTTCGGGGAACAGACACAGTCTCTATAGTGTGATATCTAGGTGAAAGAGTCTCTATGTGCTGAGAATTAACTGACCTCTGTGACGGGAGGCAGCTAGCAGACGGTCGGTTTAGCCAGTCTGTCTGCTTCCTGACCTGGGCCCCAGTTACTCAAGTATAAACACTAAGACTATTTGCCATATTTCTAGAGAGAAGAGTGGCGCCACCCCAGGAGGGATGAAGACCATCTCTTTTAAACAGGTCAGGTCTGCCCCAAAAGCTCGTCCAATTGTCTATGAAACCTATGTTATTCTGTGGGCACCACTTAGACATCCAGCCATTGAGTGATGACAATCTGCTATGCATCTCATCACCACGGTAAGCAGGGAGGGGACCAGAGCATATTACAGTGTCTGACATCCTGCTTGCAAGTTCACATACCTCTTTAATGTTATTTTTAGTGATCTCCGACTGGCGAAGTCGAACATCATTAGCGCCGGCATGAATAACAATCTTACTGTATTTACGTTTAGCATTAGCCAGCACTTTTAAATTTGCCAAGATGTCAGGCGCTCTGGCTCCCGGTAAACATTTGACTATGGTGGCTGGTGTCTCTATATTCACGTTCCGTACAATAGAATCACCAATAACTAGAGCACTTTCATCAGGTTTCTCAGTGGGTGCATCACTGAGTGGGGAGAACCTGTTTAATGTTTTGATCGGAACAGAAGAGCGGTGTTTTGACCCACGACTACGCTGCCTCACTGTCACCCAGTTGCCCTGCTGCAAGGGCTCTGTTTCCGGAACCGAACAATGTACAGGAATCCCTGAGCTAGACGCATCCAAAGCCGTATCTAGAGCCCTAACATTTTTACTATCCTCAATTAAAGTTTGGATGCGTGTCTCTAATTCTGAAATCTTCTCTGTCAGCCTAACTATTTCCCTGCATTTATCACATGTGAATCCCTCATCAGCAACAGAGATAGATAAACTGTACATGTGGCAAGAGGTGCAAGAAACAATGACGGGAGAAGCCATTACTCACCGTGCTTGATGAAAATTCTTACTGCGGTTGTTTGATGAACTTGTGAAAAACTGGAGCGAGAGAGAGGAGAAAAGAAAACAGCGATAGGTTCGAATGAAGACGCTAATGACCAACATCAACATCTAAACCTCTGTTAATTCTCAAAAAGAACTTCTGTAGACGTCTGACAGAAATAAAGTCAAACTGGTTAGTAATGAGTGAAGCTGGTAATACGTGTACTGCCATGCATTTCACCGTTTTTTTAATGTTTTTTTTGTTTTGTTTGGGGGGGGGGGGGTGTTTATTCCAGCCAAAATTCAGCATCTGCCCAACATTGGATTTAGACGTCAACCCGATTTTCATTTTCAACCACAATCCAACGTCTAACCGCTATTATTATGTTTGATATATCAATCACTGGTCGATGACCATAATGTTTGCAGAGGTGGGTAGAGTACCCAAAAACTGTACTCAAGTAAAAGTAAAAGTACTTCTAGAAATATTTACTCAAGTAAAAGTAAAAGTACAAGTACTAGTCTTGAATAGTTACTTGAGTAAGAGTAAAAGAGTATCGGATAAAAAATCTACTCAAGTAGTTAGTTACTAGTTACTTTGGGTCATATATACTGAGCCTATTTTTATTTAGATATATAGATAAAATGTATGTAATGTATGTGTGTGTGTATAAATGTATATATTTCATCAGCCTTTACTCCAATTTATAATTTTATCTTCCTCAAACAGATGCAAAAGCCTCTAAGTGCCATCTGAAATTTTCTTATGAGCTTTTTTTTTCAAGCTCGTATTTAAGTTCAGTAATTTAACTTAAATGACAATTAATAGGTAATTTCCATTGCCAGTAATGTGAAATAAGTGAACATAAACATACAAGCTTGATAAAAATGATCATTATTGAAGGACATTTCAGATGGCACTTAGAGGATTTATCATCTGAACTCTTCATATTTAGAATAACCTAAATAACTGCATCAAACAGAGGGGCGTGTTTCACTAATAATTTGTTTATTTTTGCACAAGGCACTACATCGTTTTAATTATTTTGGTGTTATCATAATACATAACACTTTAAAATTAAACTTACCAAAATAATTGAGTAAAACTTCAATAAAAGCCAATGTCATGTATTTGTGGTGGTATGGAATACTATTTTATAAAGGTTTCGAGGAAATAAAAAAAGTTAAATGACTTAAATAGTTAATTTATAAATATTGTTATTTTTAAAGTTTAATGTTAACTTATTTCTACTCAGTTTTATTTATTAATGTACCAGATGCAGTTACTCAGATTTACTACATTGTTTAGAGTGTATCCTCCATCTGTTTGCATCTGTAGATTTCTTCTAAATTCACCAATTTAGATTTCTACATTTCAGGGGGAAAGACTCTTGATGTAAGTCAATAACTGGGGACGTTCTGTATGCAAATTAGGCGTCAACTAGTTAAAATGCGCACATTTGCATCTAATTGACAGGGAAATGCAGGTAAATAGGATAAACAAAATGACTAAAGCATATCACCTGGTGGTGATATATGCTTATTTTATTAACTTATTTTATTACATGGCTTGGTTGAATTCCAATGTAGAATGCGGTGTGTTATAACCAACAGACCGCTGTGCGGAGTATAACAGAGCGTTGCCATGAAAAACAGAGCGTTGCTATGGACTCACAGGATTGTAACCGTAGAGACGGAGCGGACTATTTTCTTTAGCGGAAGCAACACAATCAGGTTTAACAATCGGGGGAGAGGGAGAGGGAGCGCTTCAGAACTCCTGACCTGATATTTAGATACTATATTTCAATAAATATATTTGTTTGACAGGGAACCTGTGTGCAAACAGAAATATATATTATTTTTCAAAAAATGAAAAAAAGCATCCCAGAAAAAAGGGCACTTTCTCTCCAGGAATAAAAAGGGCAGGTGCTCAAGCCCCCTTTCATGTCTATGTGTGCACGTGCCTGGCCCAAGTTATTACCTGTTAAACAGTAGACAGCACATGCGGTGTTCATCTAATAAGGATCTCCATCGCTAGCAAATAATAGACTTTGCAAAACTGCTTTCAATTCAGTGCAGTTCCAGCCACGTTTTCAACGCTCTTTCTGTTCTTAAACGTTACAACTCCGAGTGAACCGCTTCAGTCGCTCAGCGCGTGCGGCAGGGAACTGAACGACTCATTCAAACTGATTCATGAACCAATTCACTCGTTTGCCAATTGGTTTGATCAAGCCTTTGAACAGAATTGACTCAAAAGAATGAATCATTCACGAATGGGCATCGCTCATTGCCCAGAGAAAAGTAGACGGCGCGTTTGGAATAAACTGAAGCATTTATAACATTTATTGCATTAAGATAAAGTAACGAGAGGAGCGTCGCCCACAGTAACGAAGTAAAAGTACAGATTTTTCCCCAAAAATTTACTCAAGTAAGAGTATAAAGTACCCATCTTTAAATATACTCCGAAAAGTATTAGTTACCCCAAAAAATTACTCAAGTAAATGTAACGAAGTAAATGTAACTCGTTACTACCCACCTCTGAATGTTTGTATTAACTGTAGGTAACAACTGGTAAAATGTACATCTAGGTCATAAAAACCATAATAATACCTACACTTAAATATTTTCTTCTCAGCCATGTCATCAATTGCTCTTGAGCGAAATCTCCTCATCCGTTGTCTGATTGGAATTTTGCAAGGATTTCTGTGTAGTTAAAGTGTGCATAACCTGCATCTATCAACTTTTTTTTTGTAACTTACCCACATTAAACTGTTTAAAAAAAGAATGCATGAAGCTAGAATGAAATGTTTTTGTTTACAAGCAGATACACTGTTCTTTCTTTGTATGTTTTGCATGCTCAGATATTCATGTAACAAAATTTATACAAATTCAAACCTAAATAGGGACATAGTAGTCTTAAAGTATGATATAAATTTCACTTAAAGAAAACCTATGAGTATACTTGCAGTATAAGTGTACAAAATATTTAATTAGTAAACTATCAGCAAATCAAGTTCACTTATTATAATTGCAGTACAAACTACAAACATAGAGGTAAACTAGTTGTGTACTCAAAGTTTGCTACTGTTATACTTAAAGTATATTTAAAAGTATATTTTATATACTAGAAAGTGGGCCGATTTAGTCCCAAGGAGTATTGAAACAGTACACTTACAAGTATACTACTAAAACACTAGAACACTTTGTATACTTGCTACATAAGGTATACTTGAACTTTACTTAAGTAAACCTAATAAAATAAACTTGAAGTATATTACTTTTTGCCAAGGGTGATAACAATGTGTCTATGAGAATGTGTTTGTTTATTGAATATTGTATGAAGTCAGTATCAGGTGTGCAGTGGTGCAGATACTGGGGAGAAGCAGCACTCTTGCTGGTGTTTTAATTTTCCTAAACACCGAAAGCCTGAAACTGTCTGCAGACTCGATCCTCAACCACCAAAAGTGTGCATCTTATTGACGGTCCAGTTTGCATGGGGTTTTCCTAGTTAAAGGGCTCATATGATGCTTTTTTAAAGATCATTATTTTGTGTATTTGGTGTATCAGAATATGCTTTAAGGCCATGCTTAAAAATATTCTTGTTTGCCGTAACACGACCGACCCTGTCAATTTAGCACCGGCTCAATATTTTTATTTTATTTTGCTTTTAGTCCGACCGACTTGCCAATTGTAAATTTGCGTTAAGACTGACCAATTTTTTCTCTTCAAACAACTAATACAAACGCAATAAAATACTGTTAATTATATTTAAGTAAGTACATCTAAAAAAATTGATTAAAACAGCTCGACACCGCTATAACTTGGCAAGAAGTTCTGGAAAAACTGTGCCCAGATCTTTTCCCATCCCTTCTCCTCTCTAGTCTAAAACCGTGACCGTGTCGACTGTCACTTTATGTTCGAAAATCTATTGCACGAATCGACTAGTTTCGAAAACGAAAATAGGAAATTGATTTTAACGACCTTCTCTCGGAGCGCGTCCAGGTTATTTATTTTTTCTTCTTTTTTTTGAACAGGCGTCACAGAGCAACTGCAGCTTGGGCACCCTTTAGTTTTCTATTGAGCCAGAACACACACGCATAACAGCAAATAATACTTCTGCACAATTTTTCTCTTTTTAATAACAGAAATGTGAATTCTGCCGGTATTCAGACCGTCTCTTGCATACAGATACAGATTCGGGCTAGAATCGCCTAGTGCTGTCAAAATAGCTGAAAAACAAATTCGAATTGTATTCGAATTTAAAATGCATAATTTCAGTTAGGGTGAAGAAAAGCTTTTTGCTTCTCTTCTGAGGCTCAAGATAGCGCATCGAGCAAAATATTACTGCATGTTTATTCAAAGCATTAGAATACATGACTGTGAAAAACAACATAATATTTAAAATAAATTTTATGAACCAATTATTATTAATCAAGTTGCTTAAAGAACTATAAACAAAACAGCGTCATGTATGCATGCATTGTTAAATAAATAAAAAGGGCGGAAAACCAGTCACACAGAATATATTTTTTCATTTAAAAACACGAGATGCAGGATGGGGAACAAAAACCCAACAAAGTCTCGAGATATTTTTCGAAAATTAAATTAAATGCATAAATTTTACATGTCTTTCTAAACATGCGGCTCTCTTGTGCGAGACGCGAGTCCAACGGTGTCCCTCTAGATGCAAGAAATATGCGTGCTGTGTGAACGGCTTGGTTTCAGTTTTGATGTAAACAAAACCTTCTCCACATTGATGTTCTCTCTCTTTCTTTTTTTTACCGTATAATGCAATACCACATACATCGTCATCGCATCTCGTGTGCCGCTGATAAAGATCAAGTAGATGGTGCGGGCCCATAGGTGAAAGATGAGACAGCAGATACTGCGTGTCGAGCTAGACACGGCTGTGCGCGCGGCGAGATGGACTGGAACACGGACTGTGAAGTACCGGGGCTCATAAGGCAGCTTCCTTAACCCTTGTGCGTTGTTGGGGACGTTTTCGTCCACTATGGGGTAAAGTTGAGTCTTATTTTGGCCACAACTTTCTCGGTGTTTGAGCTAATGGAATGATTTTTGGTGACAAATCTTATTTTGACCCATATTTTGGGAAAATGCTTTGAAATTTTTCGAAAACTCAACGGTACACTGTGGGCAAATTCACTACCCTTTCGTTATGTTCGTGGATGAAAACATCCACTAAATTAAACTGCTGTAAAAATGTATCAGATAAATATATATTTTTATTTTTTTTGCATAAATCTATTAATCAGCCTCAGTCCTGATCAAAACTACCAATTTTTTAAAAAAAATTCCAAGATTTAACTTTTTAATTACCAAGTTCATAAATGATGTCACTGATTTGGGAAAAATAACACACAAAATTACATATTTTCAATATAAAAAGTGATTGTGGACTGGATTTTTTAGTAACAAGATTGGCTTTGATGCATTGTTAGTTTTTGTGCAGCATTAGATTTAATTTTTCTGTTGGTGGCTGTTTTTGCCCCATTGACTTCCATTATAACGACATTTTTTGATTGCAAAGCCATGACACCATATAATCATGCATTCTTGATTGTTTGTGGTTTTCACTTTTGGGAAGAGGTAAAAAAAAAATATTTTTACAGTTGATCACTAGGTGGGACCATTAACCCTTTAAATAGGCCTGTGCAAAAAAAGGCTTGGTTTCTGGCTTGTATGGAGTTATATGGAGTATAACAGCAAATTATAGTGTTTGTGTGTGTGAGAGATTCTTGATTGTTGGTGGTTTTCCCTGTTGGGAAGAGGTAACATTTGTTATTTTTTACAGTTGATCACTAGGTGGGACCATTAACCCTTTAGATAGGCCTGTGCAAAAAAAGCTTAGTTTCTGGCTTGTATGGAGTTATATGGAGTATAACAGCAAATTATAGTGTGTGGGTGTGTGTGTGTGTGTGAGAGAGAGAGAGAGAGAGGGTGTGAGAGAGACCTGTGTGCACTTACCTTGATGTACAGTATTTGAAAAAATCAAAATATGCACCTCATGCTCTCAGAACTACATGGAGTAAACAATAAAAAAAGAAGTGTGTTTATGCACCTGCTTCCTTTTGATGGTGAAAAGTACAGATGGCCTATAAGTGAAATGCTCCTCTTTTCTTGACGGTAAATCCTGTAAAAAAATCTACTTCGCATCAAATTTATGAACATAATGTGTTATGAACCAAAATGCAATACCAACTTCAAATAAGCTGCAGCTCGCTGGAGGGGTCACGCTGCATAATCATTTCTAAAACTTTGGTACAAGTCAAGCCCTTTCTCGTGTTGCTTGCTGCTCTTCTCACCATTAAATATCCAGCACGATCGCATGCAAGTGTTTAAATCCACGTACTTTGCTTTTGTTTAGTCTATTCGCTTGTTAAGTCTGACGTCACGTAGCAGCGCTTCCATGTCCAAACGCTCTATCAGTTACCATGAGAAAACAACAAAAGGTGCTAATATAAACTCACAATGTGATAGAATACTAGCGAAAAAGTTATAATATTAACCTTTAACTCCATACCGAAGTACCAGATAGCCAGACAATGAAAATATAAATATAAAAAAAATATCTTAAAATTATTTGTGTTTGGGACGCTGTGAGCACGGAGACTGTAGTGTATATCGTAAGTTTGAAAGCGTTTAACTTAAATTATCAATATGAATAAACAGTGCTCATAAACGGCTGCTGAGGTCATATTCTCAAGTGAAGCGAGATGAGGCCTGAACCCGGAAACAGCGCTTCTTACGTCATCACTTAACAACCGAATACTTTCACCACCATTAAAAGGCAGCAGGTGCATAAATACACTTTTGTTTACTCCATGTGGTTCTAAGAGCTGAGGTGTACATTGTGATTTTCTGAAATACATTAAGGTAAGTGCGCAAAGGTCTCTCTCACACACACTCTCTCTCTCTTTCTCAAACGCACACACATACACACATACACACTCAATATAATTTGCTGTTATACTCCATATAACTCCATATACAAGCCAGAAACTAAGCCTTTTTTTGCAAAGGCCTATCTAAAGGGTTAATGGTCCCACCTAGTGATCAACTGTAAAATTAACAAATTTTACCTCTTCCCAAAAGGGAAAACCACAAACAATCAAGAATGCAATGAATGTGTCATGGCTTTGCAATAAAAAAATGTCTTTATAATGGAAGTCATTGGGGCAAAAACAGCCACCAACAACAAATTAGGGAGAAAAAAATTAAATCTAATGCTGCACAAAAACTAACAATGCATCAAAGCCAATGTTGCTACTAAGACTGTTATAAAAAGTAAAAAAAAAATCGAAAAAGCCACAATTACTTTTATATTGAAAATAAGTCATTTTGTGTGTGTTTTCCCCCAAATCAGTGACATCATTTATGAACTTGGCAATTAAAGAGTTAAAATCTTGGATTTTTTAAAAAACATTTGGTAGTTTTGATCAGGACTGAGGTTGATTAACAGATTTATGCAAAAGAAATTGAAAAATAATATAAATCTGATACATTTTTACAGCAGTTTAATTGAGTGGATGTTTTCATCCTGAACAACTCGAAAGGGTAGTGAATTGTAACAATCCAGAAGGGTTAATGCACACCTAAAATTCGAATGCAACGTTTATGCATTAGAATGTGGATTTAAATTTTAAATTCGACGAATATTCAAAAAACTATTTTTTTGACAGCCCTAGAAAATCGCCTATGCGATTTTTTTGTTGTTGTTGAAATGTAATCGTAAACACTGCCATGTTGAAGCCTGCAGTAAATGTTTTGCATTATGGCAGTCCACTCTGCTTATTGTTTTTCGAAAATGTTGCGCTCCTGTTTGTCATTGTGCACGTAACTTCACGCCAATAAATCATCAGAAATATTAGTCTTTACCAATATATTGAATCTTTACATTCCTCCTGCCTGTTGTCCGTGGATTTACCTATATTTGATGTTATATGCCTTATAAAACTTATTTAAAAATTTTACAATCGATTCAATGAACACTCGTCACTCAAATCAAACAGGATTTTTTTTCACAAAAGTGACAACCAAATAGAGTAACTGTATTGTAACTGAATTTCTCTCATTTGTAGGTTGCATTGATACCTAGTGGTGGATGCAAGTAAAACAGTATAACAGTACCTCATTTTTTTTTCTTCTCACATGAAATTCAGGCAAAATACATGTTTTTGACAAAGATTAATATTTGTTTGTGGTCTACATAGCCTGCATCAAAATGAGGTTTGCAATGATGCGCCCGAAGGCACGGGTTGAAGACCCAGTCAGTGACGTCACAATATGCTAATTTGTTTAAATTCATATCGACGTCATCACCATTACAAAAATCTACTTTTTTTTTTTACATTGAAACTTGAAGAAAAAATATATATAGACCGACCTACCGACCCTTTTTTAAAAAAAAAAAATTACTGTTACTGCAAACCAAAATATTTTCAAGATGGCCTAATGTTCAAAAAGCAGGTTATTTTTCCAATACTGTACATTATTGTAGGTGCTCTATGCCCCGTCTCTCTCAAACGCCTCATATTCTACAAAGCCCCTCCTCCTGACAAGCTCAGTCTGCTCTGATTGGCCAGCTGACCCAGTGCATTGTGATTGGCCGAACACCACGAGCACTCGTCGGAAATGTAACGCCCGTTTCCATAATCATGAGCTTCATCTTTCAGAATAAATGTAAAGAAAGTAAGGATGCTTAATTATGCAAAAAATCACAATCACAATTATTTTGGTCAATATCGTAATCACGGTTATTTAACACGATTATGAGAGGGCCATATGAACAAAACTTAATATGAGTGATTTATTTAAAGATAGTGATACACATTAAATATGTATTTCCTGTTAATAATGTTGCTATGACATCTACATTGTAGCGACCAGCAGAATTACAAACAAACTGAAAGTCCTCACAATTATTGAAAATAATTAAACAGTCAGTAATAAAAAAAGCAAAAGACAAATACAATAGAATAAAAAGATACAAATGAAACAAACTGAAGCAAGCAGTATGATTATTAATTTAATCACGATTTATTATTAATGTCTCATTTCAGTTTAAGTTTGGCTCTAGTTTTGTATTTATTGCAGTTTATATGAAAAGGTTCATGTAGCGGGAACAGAAATGAATAATCAAACTAAAAATAAAACATATCCCGCTGTCACTTTAAGAGCTGCACAGATCCAAATTACTGTTACACGTGTATTTTCATTCTCAACTCTTTACCTTCATTTATTACATTACTGACGAATGTATACATGAATAATCACCAAGCGCAGCAGTTTGACACACGTTTGCGTGTATTTGACTGATTAGGAGTGCACCTTGAGCTCAAAGATGACTTCACATGAACAGTCAATAGCAAATCATTGAACTAATAACAAAGCACACTTCCAGCAGCTGATTCAGAAGCGCCAGATTGTCGTAGCAAAGTCAGAATGACCTCCTCTCTAAGGTTCACGAAACGGTTTTCCATAAAATGTGTTGCTGTTCTGTTGTAACTAATCTTAAAGATTCCTAAATGCATCTACTTTCAGAAGAACAAATAAAGTACTTTTTCTTTCTCCTCGATACACACACATCTCCCTGACACGACTGCTTCAACACTAACTGTGTTACTGAAACCACGACTTCTTTCTTTGCGTGAACATTTGAGCAGCATTACACAGATATTTCCACACAGTGATGTAGAGATGTGGGGCGTGTTTAAACCAGGTGTTTTCGGGGGTGTGGACGAGTCTTAACTTTGATAAACAATATCTCTATGGATTTGAGACTTCAGTCTTTATAACTTTACAGATCTTCTTCATGCACCAAGAGCTTGTAACACTCCTAAGAGAAAGAAAAACTTGAAATCACATCTTCTGACCCCTTTAAATACTGTAAATGTTTTCAAACGTGCCTCAGTCGATGAGTTGTGCTGCATGTATTGCGTGATGATCTTTAGCGAGGTGTGCTCGAGCTCACTGTCATGATGATGATCAGCACAGCTTCTGAAGCGGTCAGTGAATCTATAGTGAAGCTCTGTGTCACTCAGGGTACATCGGCGTGGTGAACCGCAGTCAGAAAGACATCGACGGGAAGAAGGACATCAAAGCCGCTCTGGCAGCAGAGAGGAAGTTCTTCCTGAGCCATCCGGCCTACAGACACATAGCGGACAGCATGGGCACGCCACACCTGCAGAAGGTCCTCAATCAGGTACTGTGACGTGAAGAACGCTGTTGATGATGCTCATGACGACTTCTGTATTTAATGAGAAGCATTCTTGTTTCCACAGCAACTGACCAACCACATCCGGGACACGCTCCCGGCGTTCCGCAGTAAGCTCCAGTCGCAGCTGCTGTCTCTGGACCGGGAGGCTGAGGAGTACCGGCACTACCGGCCCGACGACCCGTCACGCAAGACCAAAGCCCTTCTGCAGTCAGTCCCACCGCCTCCTGTAGAAGAGCTCACCAGGAGCTCGTTCATGATGTGCAGCAGATGTGTGTCCTGCTCTAATATCGCCCGTCATTCACAGCAGTTTCAGCTTTGAGACAGAAGCAGTGTTGTATTTTTTATAATTAGATTATAATGTATTAAGGTTGATTCAGTGATCTGAAACAGATAATAGTAGTGATCATTTTGTTAACGAAAAGTATTAAAAAATGTTCTTTGGCAAGTTTTTTTCACATGATTAAGACGAGACGATGATGAGAGGACAGTAAGGTCAATAAATGATAACTGACTATATTAACATGCAATATCAATGACGAAAAAAGACTACCGAAATGTTTTCTTCATCGATAAAGGAGACACAATATTATCTTGGACTACCAGGTGTTCATGTGTGCGGCTGCCAGATATCAAGAGCTCAAATCCCTAAATCAGAGCTACATTTAAAATGCTGCTTTCCTGCCCGGTGTGAGATGTTCAGCTTCAATGAAAGTGTTGGGTCATGAGATCTCGACTATATGAGATTGTGTTTGCTGAGTAAATTAACCACTGCTGTTTTAATAGAGAAACATTATGGCCATTTGGAAATACTGGAATTACTATCAGGCATTTCAATATTTCATTTGTTTTTGCCAGTTTTCATGATGCAGACAGAGGGCATAATCTTTGATATTAATATATATAATAAACAGCCTGTAATAAATCAGTACAATAGATGAGGTCAGATAAAGTCCATTTTCTATTGATTGATTAATAAGCACATATTGGTGAAATGGAAAAATTAACTTCTCAACTGACAACAATCTTTTCGATTATAATTTTGAGTCAGTTGAACTATTATATAAGAAATTTGATTAAGTTTTCATTGACTAAAACTAAACTAAACAAAAACGGGACTAAATATGATAATAACTAAAATGTACATTTGACACCAAGACTAAGAGTAAGGTTAATGTAAAAGACTGAAAAAAATTAACACTATATTATACAAGTCAAAAATAAGAGTTAAGATCACTGACTCAACCAAAGTACAGAGAACGGTCTGAGCCGCTGATCATCAGGTGTGACACACACTAAACCTGTCCTGCTTCATTTGGGTGTTAAATAATGTGTGTGTGTCTGTGTGTGTCTGTGTGTGTGTGTGTCTGTGTGTGTGTGTCTGTGTGTGTCTGTGTGTGTGTGTCTGTGTGTGTGTGTGTGTGTCTGTGTGTGTGTGTGTCTGTGTGTCTGTGTGTGTGTGTCTGTGTGTGTGTGTGTGTGTCTGTGTGTGTGTGTCTGTGTGTGTCTGTGTGTGTGTGTGTGTGTGTGTCTGTGTGTGTGTGTCTGTGTGTCTGTGTGTGTGTGTGTGTGTGTCTGTGTGTGTGTGTCTGTGTGTGTCTGTGTGTGTGTGTCTGTGTGTCTGTGTGTGTGTGTGTGTGTCTGTGTGTGTGTGTGTCTGTGTGTGTGTGTCTGTGTGTGTCTGTGTGTCTGTGTGTGTGTGTGTGTGTGTCTGTGTGTGTGTGTCTGTGTGTGTCTGTGTGTCTGTGTGTGTGTGTGTGTGTCTGTGTGTGTGTGTGTGTGTGTGTCTGTGTGTGTGTCTGTGTGTGTGTCTGTGTGTGTTTCTGTGTGTGTGTGTGTGTGTGTGTGTGTGTGTTTCTGTGTGTCTGTGTGTCTGTGTGTCTGTGTGTGTGTGTGTGTGTGTGCGTGTGTGTGTGTGTCTGTGTGTTTGTGTGTGTGTCTGTGTGTGTGTGTGTCTGTGTGTGTGTGTGTGTGTGTCTGTGTGTGTGTGTCTGTGTGTTTGTGTGTGTGTCTGTGTGTGTGTGTGTCTGTGTGTGTGTGTGTGTGTGTGTGTGTGTCTGTGTGTGTGTTTCTGTGTGTGTGTGTGTGTGTGTGTGTGTGTGTGTGTGTGTGTGTGTGTGTGTGTGTGTGTGTGCAGGATGGTGCAGCAGTTCTCGGTGGACTTCGAGAAGCGCATCGAAGGCTCCGGTGATCAGGTGGACACCGTGGAGCTCTCTGGAGGAGCCAAGATCAACCGCATCTTCCACGAGCGATTCCCGTTCGAGCTGGTCAAGGCGAGTCTGCTGGACACTGTGATGGTGCGTCTGTTCTCGCCTCTTCATCCTAACCCTCCTGTGTTCTGTCACAGATGGAGTGTGATGAGAAGGAAATGCGTCGGGAAATCAGCTACGCCATCAAGAACATCCATGGCATCAGGTGAGGGTTGAGATGTCTCTTTGGTCCAGTGATCAGGTGTGTGTTGTGAGTCAGCGCTGAAGATGACCGTGTGTCTCCTGCAGGACGGGTCTGTTCACTCCAGACATGGCCTTCGAGGCGATCGTGAAGAAGCAGATCGTGAAGATCAAGGAGCCGTGTATTAAGTGTATTGATCTGGTGGTTCAGGAGCTGATCAACACGGTCCGTCAGTGCTCTAATAAGGTGATGACTGCGTGTTGTGCAGAAGTCAGCACCAGCGCCTGATTTCATAAAACAGAGAGATTATAGAAATATTAAGGATACAACTTTACCTTTATAACTCAACGTGAACTCATAACAGCTTTGTGTGATCACGAATGAGAAACCCGATGATAAAAGTTATTAAGCACAATAAAAACTGAATGATCAAATAGATATACAATGAAGTCAGACGCCCATCTGGTTGAGTATTCACATAAACACAGTTAATTATGACTTCAGTAAACTTAAACATGAAAGAGGATCAGATGTGTGTTGAATCTGTGCACAGGTTCTTATAGTGATATCACCTAATAAACCTGCTGCAGCTGTGATTTTGGAATCAATGTCGTAAATACATCGCCATCATTATTAGACTGGATTTCTGCACACATGCAGATTTAATAAGAATCAGTACATTTAATTCATACAGTAAAGACTGTGCAGTGTTTCATTGTATATTTGATTTAGATTCTCAGTGTTTTGTACCGGAATACTAAATATACCTGAAAAACTTTTTTATTTTAATTGTATCTTTGTCCTGTTGTTTGTAATTTACGTCTTTTCTTATTGTAGTAACAAAACAAAAAAAATAGTTTAAAAGTTAGACTCATAATTTGATAAGACTGTTGTTCATCTACAGAATATGGTAAATATGGCATCCTAATTATAAAAATAACTTGCAAATCTTCACAAAAATTTATAGAAATATTAAAAGGCCACAAAAGCAGCCGAGAGAGGCTGATAAATGTTCAAATGCTGAAGTTTTTTTTAGAATGAGCCTCTTTTGTCCATCTTCAGTGTTGCTCGGTGGCTTTGATTCGGCAGAGTTTCGCAGATTTTCACCGCAGTTTTAGCAGAAAAGTCACATGTGTAGTTGATCACATCATGAATAGTTCACCCAAAGCACTCTGTAATTTGATCTGCGTGCTCCTGTGAGCCGAAGCGTTGGAGTGACTGAGCGGGAGCTTTAACACCCATCTAGACCTTTCTAGGTCGACTCTCAGACACAGATCCATTAGATGATTAAAACAATATCCTGCTGTGAGTGGATCAGCGCAAAGGAAACTCTGCAGCAGCATCATTACAGCAGTTTGTAACTGAACATGTGCTGTGTTTCCAGATGTACACCGGAGGAGGGTTTGTCAAACACTCGATCAGTAATCAGATTAGTGCACTGTCATGCTGTCCTAAAACTGTGGGTCAGGTTTCTAATTCTGTGTTTCATGTTCTTCACGCTCAGCTGGATTCGTTCCCTCACCTGCGGGAGGAGACGGAGAGGATCGTCACGTCTCATATCCGTGACCGAGAGAGCCAGGCCAAAGAGCAGGTAGGACACACCTGGATGTCTGTGTGTGCAGGTGGATAACGAGATTACGGCTCTGCAGCGTTTGTGTTTGTGTCTCTGCAGGTGCTGCTGCTCATTGACGTTCAGCTCGCCTACATCAACACCAACCACGAGGACTTCATCGGCTTCGCCAAGTATGTGCTGAAGGGCTGTCAAGCAATTAACATTTTTAATATAATTATTCGCCATTTTGTAACTAATTAAATGTGACCCTGCAGCGCAAAACAAGTCTTAAGCCGATGGGGTATATTTGTAGCAATAGACAAATAATTACATTGTATGGGGCAAAATTACTGATTTTTCTTTTATGCCAAAAATCATTAGGATATTAAGTAAAGATCATGTTCCATGAACATATTTAGTAAAATTTCCTACTGTAAATATATCAAAACTTAATGTTTGATTAGTAATACACATATGCATGCAAAGAGGAAACTTGAAAAACATCAACCAGTTTCAAACCATCTCACTACTGAGTGTTGAAGGGAAGGTGTTTTTCAGCATCGTCTCATGAAGACTGACAGAGTTTCTCCTCAAGAACAAATACATCGACCCCTCAGTGCAGAAGGGGGGATTCCTGGAGCTCCCAGCTGCTTGGAACACACTGGTGTAGTTACACAACTCATCAGAGACACCCATGAGAACAGAGGCAACCTAGTTGTTTTGTGGATGGACCTGGCAAATGCCAATGGGTCCATACCGCACAAGCTGGTCGAGCTCGCACTACACCTCCACCATGTTCCCAGTAAGACTATGGACCTGATCCTGGATTACTACAATAATTTCAGGATGCGGGTTACCCCTGCTTAGGGCTGTTCGGTCCCTGTACGACCGGAGCAAGAGCTTGGTTTGCATTGCCGGCAGTAAGTCAGACCTGTTCCCGGTGCATGTTGGACTCCAGCAGGGCTGCCCTTTGTCAGCGGTTCTGTTGATAATTTTTATGGACAGAATTTCTAGGCACAGCCAAGGGCCGGAGAGTGTCCGGTTTGGGGACCATACGATTTCGCCGCTGCCTTTTGCGGATGATGTTTTTGTGTTGGCCTCCTCAGACCAGGACCTTCAGCATGCACTGGGATGGTTTGCAGCCGAGTGTGAAGCGGCTGGGATGAGAATCAGCACTTCCAAGTCCGAGGCCATGGTTCTCAGTCGGAAAAGAGTGGATTGCTCACTTCAGGTTGGTGGAGAGTTCCTGCCTCAAGTGGAGGAGTTTAAGTATCTTGGGGTCTTGTTCACGAGTGAGGGAAGGATGGAACGGGAGATTGACAGACGGATCGGTGCAGCTTCTGCAGTAATGTGGTCGATGTACCGGTCTGTCGTGGTGAAGAAGGAGCTGAGCTGTAAGGCAAAGCTCTCGATTTACCGGTCAATCTACGTTCCTACTCTCACCTATGGTCCTACAAGGACTTGAGAGACTCATCACCTGGTCAAAGGATGAGTGTTAAGCCCTCCAAGTCAAGGTCCATGGTGCTGCAAAAGGGTAAAATGGTTGACAAGTTCCATTTTTCCATCTCAGGAACTGTCATCCAAACCATCACCGAGCAATCTGTCAAGAGTTTGACAAGATCAGTGGCTTTCTTCGGAAGTTGCTCAGTCTTCCATGCAGTCTTACCAGCGCTGCACTCTATGGGACAAGTAACATCCTGCAGCTACCGTTCAGTGGCCTTGCAGAAGAATTTATGGTGGTATGCACCAGAGAAGCCCTACAGTAAGGGCTTCAAGGTGTCATCAGCCAGCATTGAGGTGAGGACAGGAAGGAAATGGAAGGCTGTGAAAGCAGTGGAGGTGGTAGAATCACACCTGGCACAAAAGGCGCTGGTGGGCACAGTGGCGACAGGCAGAGTGGGCTTGGGCTACTTCCCAAAGATCCTGGTTAGACAGGCCCGTGGCAAAGAAAGACACCATCTACGTCAGGAAGAGGTCCAATGCAGGCGTGGAGGAAGAGTGAGTGAGCACGGCGGTGGGACTCTGGCAGCAGGGAGTGTGGACTAGGTGGAAGAGTACACTGCAGCACAGGAAACCCCTGGGCAAACATCTTGCAGGCAGATTTCCATCAGGTCCATTTCCTGGTACAAGCTGTCTATGATGCCCTGCCAAGCCCAGCGAACCTCCATGTCTGGGGGAAGAGCGAGACACCTTCCTACCTTCTTTGCTCTGGAAGAGGCTCTTTAGAACATCTCCTCAGCAGCTGCTCAAAGGCTTTGGCTGATGCTCGCTTTCGATGGCACCATGACCAGGTGCTTAAGGCAATTGCTGAGAGCTTAGCCTCAGCCATCAGCACCAGCAAGTACCATCATGCTCCAAAGAAGGTAGTCCACTGGAGAGAAAACCCAGGGCATGCCCACAATTAACAACAGGCCTCCTCCACAAAGCCTTGGACTGGCAGCTGCAGGCCAACCTGGGAAAACAACATAGGTTCCCTCAGCACATTGCAACCCAGACATGATAGTTACCTCTGAGGTTTCAAAACAGCTGATCATCCTGGAACTTACGATTTCCTGGGAAGAGCATATTGAGGAAGAAATGAGAGGAAACGTGCTAAGTACCAGGAACTGGTGGAGGAGTGAACGAGAGAAAGGCTGGAGAACATTCTATGAGCCTATAGAAGTCGGCTGTAGAGGCTTTGTTTGACGTTCACTTTGCAGTCATTTGGGCATTACAGGGGTGGCCAAGAAGAGGCCCATTCAAGGTGCAAGTAAAGCTGCAGAGAAGACCACAAGGTGGCTTTGGATTAAGAGGACTGATCTGTGGGGCTGCTACTGGGATGCAAGTCGGGGCTTGATCAACTCCGGCTGGGTCGCCTGGGTGAGAGTGTATGATGTTTAGAGACCCCAAACACCCAATGATCCCAGGGTACATCACTGAGGATGCGTCCCAGTGCATAGCTAAGAACTTCATTTGAACAACTTTAAAGATGATTTTCTCAGACAAATATTGCCCTCCTAACAAACTATACATCAATGGATTATTTATTTATTTAGCTTTCAGATTATGTATAAATCTAAATTTTTGCTCCAGGGTCACAATTTTATCTATTTGATCTATTAATCAATTACACTATCAATCTATTTGACTGAGACATACCTTCAAAATATCAGCTATTATTGTGTTAAAGGAGAAAAGCATTGAGTAGACAAAAATAAATATTTTGGTTTAACATTGAATAAAGAATGATAATAAATAATTATTAATTCATTACATTTATATAGCGTTTTCTAGGCACTCAAAGCGCTTTACATAGTCTGGGGGTATCTCCTCATCCACCACCAGTGTGCAGCATCCACCTGGATGATGATCCAGAACGCCCCGCACACACACACACACACACACTTAGCTTACTGGTGGAGAGGAGACAGAGTGATGAAGCCAATCAGCAGAAATGGGGATTGTTAGGAGGCCATGATGGTCAGAGGCCAATGGCTGAATTTAGCCAGGATGCCGAGGTCACACCTCGGGATTTTTAACGACCACAGAGAGTCAGGACCTCGGTTTATCGTCTCATCCGAAGGACGGTGCTTGTTGACAGTATAGTGTCCCCATCACTACACTGGGGTGCTAGGACCCACACAGACCACAGGGTGAGCGCCCCCTGCTGGCCTCACTAGCACCTCTTCCAGAAGCAACCTAGTTTTCTCAGGAGGTCTCCCATTCAGGTACTGACCAGCTCAAACCCTGCTTAGCTTCAGTGTGCAACCGGTCTTGGGCTCCAGGGTGATATGGCTGCCGGCCAAAAATGGAAATAAGTTCATATAGTTCATATTTTTTTAATACTGAAATATGAAAATACTCTCAATATAAAGATAAGCACTAGTAGGTGGCGGTGAGTTGAATCATTGAATCATTCATTTAACGATTCAATCAAATGGCTGATTCATTCAGAAACGAAGCAAGTGACTCTTTATGTATGAGTCTTTGATTCATTGACTCACTTGATTCATTCAAAATCATGGCTTCATTCAGTTGCGAATCACTGCTGTGTGTTGATCAGAGACACTTAGCAGTTCTTCTGTGGCCTAACCCTAACCCTAACTGAGCAAAAACTGACAATATTAACTATATTAACCAAAACATTAAGTTCTTGTTTATTGAACTGTTGTATAAATCAACATACGGCACTTTAGCTGGTGTGATACCTATATCATATGATATAAATATAAGAGGGTTAGGGTTATTTTTTTATTCTGATATTTAGAATTTTAGTGAGTGAAGTGAGTGAGTGAAGTGACATTCAGCCAAGTATGGTGACCCATACTCAGAATTTGTGCTCTGCATTTAACCCATCCGAAATGCACACACACAGAGCAGTGAACACACACACACACACTGTGAGCACACACCCGGAGCAGTGAACGCACACACACACTGTGAGCACACACCCGGAGCAGTGAACACACACACACACTGTGAGCACACACCCGGAGCAGTGTTCATCATTTATGCTGCGGCGCCCGGGGAGCAGTTGGGGGTTCGGTGCCTTGCTCAAGGGCACCTAAGTCGTGGTATTGAAGGTATTGAAGGTATTTTAGGCTCATATCACTGCATTCTAATAGACTCACAGTCAGTCATTCTGCATCATGTCATCATATTCACCATTGCTCTCTCGTTCTATCTCGCTCTCTCTCTCTCTCACACACACACACACTCTCCCTCTCTCTGTCTTTCTCTTTCTGTCTCTGTCTCTCTCTGTCTCTCTTTCAGTGCTCAGCAGAGGAGTAGCCAGGCGAATAAGAAGAGTTCTGCTGGGAATCAGGTCGGTGTGTCCTGTATGTTTGTTGGTGTTTGTGAAGGCCATCTATGTTTATAGCACTCCAGACATCAATGCTATTTATTTATTTTTTTGTCATTTTACATGGCTTTGACTTTCTTTCTGGTCTGGTTTTACTGCCCTCACTTTATTACTCAGTAGTTCTTGTGTTTGTCAGGATGTCCATGTGTTTATGGACATGTTGAGTTGTGTTTCTGTTCTCAAACACGCGTGTCATGTTCTCTTCACTATCCTCCCGTGTGCGCGAGCGGCTCCTGCCTGATGTGCTGTTGTGTTTGGCTCAGGAGCTCCAGGTAAGAGCCTCTCATAACTGCATCCCTGTCTCTCTCCAGTCCTTCCTATCTCATCCGTGTCAGATTGTCTCTGTCTCCATAGACACTGATGATGGATAGAAACTCCTCTGTTTAACATTAACACCGTATTATTGAAAAATACTGGAAAAGTGGAGATGTTGCAGTGTGGCAGTTAGGGGCCGTTCACAGATCACGTCTAAAAACTCAAAGGTTTGCAACTTGCTCCTGTAAACAAAAGCTTCCGCCACTTGCCCCGCCTCAGGGGTCTTCTGATTGGCCCACTGTTTGATTAGCGGCACTGTGTGTGAAAGTGAAATACTTGACATGGCATCTTCGGCACTCATGTGTGAGATGCTGCAAAAGACAAGCGCAATGGAAAAACACTTGTGAACGGCCCCTTACACCTCAGTTTTGCATTATTTTTCAATCATTTACTGGCCTGCTGTCAAATATTTCTTACATTACAGTGAATTACCCAGACAGCAAACAGTTTCGGCCCAGATCTGGCCCACATTTGGCCCGCATGGATTTTACGCGGGCCAGATGTGGGTCGGTTCTGGGCATACTGCTTGCTGTCTGGGATAAGAATGGCATTGTCAGAAACATACAGGACAGACGTTAAGTTTTGCTGTGAGAAATGAAATCCTGCAGCAGATTGATCCAGAGTGATCAGTCTGGGTTATTTATCATCTGACAGTTTTCAGCCTCGGTTTGCTGTATATGTAGCTCAGGTCTGCATGTTTAATTAATAATCCGACATTCTTAGTGAAACACAAGCAGTCGTTACTTGTAATTTCAGCGTAGTGTGGTTAGTGTCAAGTTAGTGTCACGGCGCACTGATGAGAGAAGAGCGTTTGGAGGATCATGTGATCCATGAGTGCGGATTGACTTTAATTAAAGGGATCTTGAGCATAAAATTGTGTGTGTGTGTGTGTGTGTCTCTTCAGGTCTCCTCTCCTCCAGCCTCTGGAATAATTGTAAGATGTCAGGTTGATGTATGTAACTAAATGCACTGAGGTTATGGAGCAGTAGATGTAGTTCAGTTCACTGCATGAACCAGAGGAAAGTTTTCAGATCTTTGTGACTTTAAAGGAACAGTTCACCCAAAAATAAAAAATGAACCCTTGATTTACTCGCCCTCAAGCCATCCTAGCCGTGAATGACTTTCTTCTTTCAAACAAATCCAATCAGGATTTGAGATTTTGAAGCCCAATAAAGTGCATGATTCGCATGATGATAAGGAATCGCAACAGGAGGCCTTTACCCAAACCACCCCCCACCCCGGAGCTTTGTGGGACACTTTTTATGATTAATGTATATGCTTTATTGGGCTTCAAAATCTCAATACCCATTCGCCGCCATTATAAAGCTTGGAAGTCAAGTCACCTTTATTTATATAGCACTTTAAACAAAAAAAGATTGCGTCAAAGCAACTGAACAACATTCATTAGGAAAACAGTGTCAATAATGTTAAATGACAGTTAAAGGCAGTTCAATTCCAGGCTGCAGCAAAGTCAGATTGTGCAGAAGAATCATCTGTTTCCTGTGGTCTTGTCCTGGTGCTCCTCTGAGACAAGGTCTTTACAGGGGATCTGTATCTGGGGCTCTAGTTGTCCTGGTCTCCGCTGTCTTTCAGGGATGTAGAGGTCCTTTCTAGGTGCTGATCCAGCATCTGGTCTGGATACGTACTGGATCCGGGTGACTGCAGTGACCCCCTGATCTGGACACAGACTGGATCTGGTGGCTACGGTGACCTCGGAATAAGAGAGAAACAGACAAATATTAGCGTAGATGCCATTCTTCTAATGATGTAGCAAGTACATCGGGTGTTATGGGAAGTGTTTCCGGTTCCGGTTTACCTAATTAATGCAGCCTAAAAATCCTTTAACGGATTTGGATAATAAAAGCATATTAGTATGTTATGTGTATGCCAGGTTAAAGAGATGGGTCTCTAATCTAGATTTAAACTGCAAGAGTGTGTCTGCCTCCCGAACAATGTTAGGTAGGTTATTCCAGAGTTTGGGCGCCAAATAGGAAAAGGATCTAATTTAGATACAGTATATTTTTGAGATGGAAAAATGCAGTTTTACAAATGCTAGAAACGTTTCTTTCTAAGGAAAGATTGCTATCAAGTGGCACACCTAGGTTCCTAACTGATGACAAAGAATTGACAGAGAATCCATCAAGTCTTAGACTTATAGAAACCTTATAGAAATATTTACTCAAGTAAAAGTAAAAGTACTAGTCTGAATAGTTACTTGAGTAAGAGTAAAAGAGTATCGGATAAAAATCTACTCAAGTAGTTAGTTACTAGTTACTTTGGGTCATATATACTGAGCCTATTTTTATTTAGATATATAGATAAAATGTATGTTATGTGTGTGTGTATAAATATAAATAAATAAATATATATATATATATTCAATGTCACATAATCCTTCAGAAATCATTCCAATATGTTGATTTACTATCAATGATGTTCTTTTTTTATCTTTCTATTCATCAAATAATCCTAAACAAAATCTCACAGGTTCCAAAAAAATATTAAGCTGCAAAACGGTTTCCAGCACTGGTAATAAATCAATATATTAGATTTATTTGAAGGATCATAACTCTGAAAAATGGAGTAACAGCTGATGAAAATTCGGATTTGCATCACGAAATAAATTATATAAGTATGTATTATATATGTATAAATAACCTCTGACACAAAGAAGAGTGAAAACTCCTAACATAACAGCTAAGTTACTGAACATCTGAACATAACGAACCAAATGCATATTGACGGATCTTCTTTCATCTGTTCTGCTAAATGTAAACAAATGTATATTTCTGCAAGCGTAAATATTGTGGAAATATCTTTATTAATTGTGTCTAGGCATGGGGGGGTCGTCATGTGACACACAGAGGCCACCGCATATTGGCAAATTATTATTAAGCATTATTTTTTTTTTTTTTTTTTTTTTTTTCATTTTTATTAGAAACATTCCCAGATTCATGAACTATACAATGAAATATCTGGATTCTCACTTATCATAAATTGTTAATAATTATAATATGCGATGGTCAAAGTAGCCTAATTATGTAATTTATTATAAAAACCTGTCTGTATAGGTGTCATGCCATAACATATTTTTAATACGACTGACTTTATATTAAATGTGAATTTAACATTGAAAGTTAATGTGATATAAAAACTGCTGCTAATCTTTCATTGTTCAGAAAGAGAGCAAATAACATTTACATTATCAAAGATCATTTTCACTGACAGTCTAGATTTCAATCACTCTCAGAAACTCCCATTAAAATCACTGAACCTGTTAACACTGTCAAATCAATATCTTAATTAAAGATTCGTACACACATCTTCACTTTGTTGTTTCTGCGAGAGAATTCGCCAGAAAGAGGTATTCAGTCAGCGAGCGAGTGAAGGAAGCACCGGCATTTCAGCGATGACTCATCTGAACGCCTCTGATTGGCCAATGCTTTAATAAGCTCAACAGAATCTTTTGTGATTGGTTATAATGCGCAGTGCTGTAAAAACACATCTATCTCTGGCTCAGCGCCAGCAAGCAATCACAGATCTGAATTTAGCAGCTATTATGATATGACTCGCTGAGTTCTCACATCGGTGTGATTGTATCAAATATAGAAAATATTAATCGGCTATTTTTTGTCTTTTGGAAGCTGCATTCAACTTGGTTCCCCTCTGTTATAAGTTACACGTACAACAAACTAATATCATAGTGGTATCATGTTCTGTAATCGAGTGTAGCCCAAGTTATACCTGTTGAACCGTAGACCGCTCACGTGGTGTTCATCCAATACAGATCTTCATCGCAAGCAAATAATAGCCTTTGCAGATTTGCTTTCAATTCAGTGCAGTTCCAGCCACATCTTCAACGCTCTTTCTGTTCTTAAACGTTTCAACTCTGAGTGAAGTGAACCATTTCAGACGCTCAGCGCACGTGGCAGGGAACTGAACGAATCATTCAAACTGATTCATGAACCAATTCACTCGTTTGCCAACTGGTTTGAACAAGCCTTTGAACAGAATTGACTCAAAAGAATGAATCATTCGCGAATGGGCATCGCTGATTGCCCAGAGAAAAGTAGACGGTGTGTTTGGATCAAACTGAAGCATTTATAACATTTATTGCTTTAAGATAAAGTAACGAGAGGAGCGTCGCCCATAGTAACGAAGTAAAAGTACAGATTTTTCCCAAAAAAATTACTCAAGTAAGAGTAAAAGTACCCATCTTTAAATATACTCCAAAAAGTGTTAGTTACCCAAAAACCTCTGGTTATTACAAGCAGAGTTTTTAGGTCCTATAATTAACGCCTCTGGTTTTTTTTTCAGAATTTAGCAGTAAGAAATTACTTGTCATCCAGTTTTTTATATCGACTATGCATTCCGCTTGATTTTCAAATTGGTGTGTTTCACCGGGCTGCGAAGAAATATAGAGTTGAGTATCATCAGCATAACAGTGAAAGCTAACACCATGTTTCCTGATGATATCTCCCAAGGGTAACATATAAAGCGTGAAGAGTAGCGGCCCTAGTACTGAGCCTTGAGGTACTCCATACTGCACTTGTGATCGATAGGATACATCTTCATTCACTGCTACGAACTGATGGCGGTCATATAAGTACGATTTAAACCATGCTAATGCACTTCCACTGATGCCAACAAAGTGTTCAAGTCTATGCAAAAGAATGTTGTGGTCAATTGTGTCAAACGCAGCACTAAGATCCAATAAAACTAATAGAGAGATACACCCACGATCAGATGATAAGAGCAGATCATTTGTAACTCTAAGGAGAGCAGTCTCAGTACTATGATACGGTCTAAATCCTGACTGGAAATCCTCACAGATTTTTCTCTAAGAAGGAATATAATTGTGAGGATACCAACTTTTCTAGTACCTTGGACAGAAAAGGGAGATTCGAGATTGGTCTATAATTAACTAGTTCTTTAAGGTCAAGTTGTGGTTTTTTGATGAGAGGCTTAATAACAGCCAGTTTGAAAGTTTTGGGGACATATCCTAATGACAATGAGGAATTAATAATAGTCAGAAGAGGATCTATGACTTCTGGAAGCACCTCTTTTAGGAGCTTAGATGGTATAGGGTCTAACATACATGTTGTTGGTTTAGATGATTTAACAAGTTTATACAATTCTTCCTCTCCTATAGTAGAGAATGAGTGGAACTGTTCCTCAGGGGGTCTATAGTGCACTGTCTGATGTGATACTGTAGCTGACGGCTGAATGGTTGCAATTTTATCTCTAATAGTATCGATTTTAGAAGTAAAGTAGTTCATAAACTCATTACTGCTGTGGTGTTGGGAAATGTCAACACTTGTTGAGGCTTTATTTTTCGTTAATTTAGCCACTGTATTGAATAAATACCTGGGGTTATGTTTGTTTTCTTCTAAAAGAGAAGAAAAGTAATCGGATCTAGCAGTTTTTAATGCTTTTCTGTAGGATATGTTACTTTCCCGCCAAGCAATACGAAATACCTCTAGTTTTGTTTTCCTCCAGCTGCGCTCCATTTTTCGGGCTGCTCTCTTTAGGGTGCGAGTATGCTCATTATACCATGGTGTCAAACTGTTTTCCTTATCCTTCCTTAAGCGTAAAGGAGCAACTGTATTTAAAATGCTAGAAAAGAGAGAGTCCATAGTTTCTGTTACATCATCAAGTGGTTCTGAGGTTTTGGATGTGCTAAGGAATTGGGATACATCAGGAAGATTAATTACAAAGCAGTCTTTTGTGTTAGAAGTGGTTGTCTAACCCCAATAGAGTTCATAAGGGAAGAGCCAGGATATTTAATGTAACTCTGACTGGATTCATCTGAAAGAAGAAAGTCATGTACAGCTAGGATGGCCTGAGTGAAGCGCTCGCAGTCACCGTTACGTATCTCACTGTTGATTTCTCACGTCACTCTGCACTCGTGTGTCCTGCACTGATCCCTGCTGTGCTGAGTGTGTGTTTGTGTGTGACGCGTCTCGCTTCATCTGTCAGGTGATCCGTAAGGGCTGGCTGACCATCAATAACATCAGCATCATGAAGGGAGGAGCAAAGGAGTACTGGTTCGTGCTGACCGCCGAGAGCCTGTCCTGGTTCAAAGATGATGAGGTGAGCACCTCTGGCATTATGGGATGAATTTTATGCATTAGGAGTCAATGTGATGCTGAAATGCATCTCTGTATGGAGAATGAGGGGGATTTATGACTTTATTTAATAATGTTAATAACTCTTCACATGCTCCGCAGCAGCTGTCATTTCTCTTCATTCTCCAGCCTCATTTCTTTATCTTTACATGTTTATTGAACTCTCCTTTTGCCATTTCTCTCTCTCCTAGCCAGGTATATATGGTCTGTTTTCACAGCTGCTCTTTCATTCCCTGTAGGTGCTGCATAAGGAGTCTTTTTATCATGAAAAGAACTTGAGATCTTTATTAAGCGGTTGAGCTAATTCAATTGTAATTCAACTGCTGACCCATGTCTATCTGAATCCCACAGGAGAAAGAGAAGAAGTACATGCTGCCCCTGGACAATCTGAAGGTCAGAGATGTGGAGAAAAGCTTCATGTCCAGCAAGCACATGTTTGCCATCTTCAACACTGAGCAGCGGTAAATAAACCACTTCTCACTTCTTTTTGTTTCACATAGAATTGTCAGAGCTGTTTTAAATGATCTGATTCCTTGTCATCAGTTCACAAAGAGCACACCATCAGGAACAGAGGATATCAGAAACTCTTAAGACCCGTTCATTTAACGCTGATGTTTTAATAATCATTCCAGTTCTATGAGGACAGAAATGTCCACCTTAACACAGAGGAACAATGTGGTGGAATCACTTTCTTGGTTATTAGTGGTGTGAGGTCAGACCACTCCTGGTCTCAGAGATGATTTGTGATGTGGTCAGACTGGAGCGGGTTCTTCACACACAGGTGAGAGCGTTCAGTGCTTTTCCTCTGAGTGACGGCTGGGTTTCTCTCAGGAACGTGTTCAAGGACAACCGTTTCCTGGAGCTGGCGTGTGACACTCTGGAGGAGGTGGAGAGCTGGAGAGCGTCGCTGCTGCGTGCTGGCGTTTATCCCGAGAGGGCCGTGGTCAGTGCCTGCTGCATATCTCTCTGTGTAACAGACCTACATTCACATCAGGTTCACATCATCGTTTCTGATTCTCTCCCTGGACTCAGGTGGAGAGTGAGAGTTCAGGTCCGGCGGAGAACTTCTCCATGGATCCTCAGCTGGAGAGGAAGGTGGAGACCATCAGGAACCTGGTGGACTCCTACATGGCCATCGTCAACAAATGCATCCGTGACCTCATGCCCAAGAGCATCATGCATCTGATGATCAATAACGTAAGCAGGATGCTCTGTGACTGTGAGGACAAATGAGGGTTTGACCGTTTGAACACTATTATATCTGACTCATGAAATTCATCAGAAGAATCAGAGCATGGCTGTGCTTAAACATTCATGCATGCTCTGTGATACTTGAACATAAACGAGTGAATTCATGACGTTACTGCAGCTTGTACAGTGTTATACGAGTCATGAAATCCTGTTCTGTCTACATGACTATAACTAAAAAGAATTTGCAATTCGATTGATTTTCAAACCCCGTGTAGATGTGGTTTATTTCAGGATAAATATGTGCAAATCAAAATATTTTGCTGTTTGGACTACAAATAACAAAATATATTTGAGACAGATCAGATCAGATCAGATCGCAAAAAAAAAAAAAAAGAAGCATTTTACTCGAAGCCTGTTGTTGCAATTAATCCCACCTGACATTAACCTATTTAAATATACTTTTATTTTGCAATAATTTCACAATCTTCAAATTAATATAGGAACCACATAAAGACATTGTATTTTTTTCTCAGCAGCTGGTCTCTGGATGAATGAGGTCAGATCTCCTCAGGGTCACTCAGGTGTGCTCCTGAGCATTAACTAGCACCAAACACTATGATTGGCAAAAAAAAGTGTCCAATTGACTATTTTATATTTGAGAAAAATAACAAACTTCACTTGTAAATGTTTTAAAGGGTATGTTTGTGACTTGGAAATAAAGGGCATGCATGTTGTTGAATCCTGTAAAGACATGCTTACATCTTTAATTGTTGCTCAAGTGTCCAGATATTTTTGAGGCCACAGCAGAGGAAAGACACGATATGATAATCTGACTAATTAACATTCCTCCTCTTCCGAAGGTGAAAGACTTCATTAATGCGGAGCTCCTGGCGCAGCTGTACTCTGCTGGAGATCAGAACGCGCTGATGGACGAGTCTCAGGAGCAGGTGCAGCGGAGAGAGGAGGTTCTGCGCACACACCACGCTCTGAAAGAAGCTCTGGCCATCATCGGAGACATCTCCACCACCACCATCACCACACCGCTGCCTCCGCCGGTCGATAACTCCTGGCTGAGCGCTGGTGCGGGTGGCTCTCGCAGGTAACCGCTCTTCTCTGTCTGATCTAAGTAAAGCACAGGAAGATCCAGAGCTGCAGATCCTGTGCCAGTGAGTTCTGATCTGGCATCATTTATTGGTTGCCTCATCCTTGAAGGCTTCTGGGAGCTTGTGGGAAGTGATGAGGTTGTGCTGCTGGTCTGTTGGTCTGCTGGTAAAGCACTTTCTTATTTGACCAACAAACACCACAATCTCTTGCATACTTCAGCTGCTGTGGAGCGGTGCAGCCTGCCTCTGGAGGTTAATGTGGTCGAGTCTCTTGACCTCTAAAAGTATACAACTCCTGCCAAACTCTGGGTGGTTAACTACAGACTGAAGCTTAACAATACAGATTGTGTTAAAGCAACTGAACAGTATTAAATAAAGTGACAAAAGCGAAGTATGGTGACCCATACTCAGAATTCGTGCTCTGCATTTAACCCATCTAAAGCGCACGCACACAGCAGTGAGGACACACACACAGCAGTGAGGACACACACACACACACAGCAGTGAACACACACACACAGCAGTGAGGACACACACACACACACAGCAGTGAACACACACACACAGCAGTGAGGACACACACACAGCAGTGAGGACACACACACAGCAGTGAGGACACACACACAGCAGTGAACACACACACACAGCAGTGAACACACACACACAGCAGTGAACACACACACACAGCAGTGAGGACACACACACACACACACACACAGCAGTGAACACACACACACAGCAGTGAACACACACACACAGCAGTGAGGACACACACACAGCAGTGAGGACACACACACAGCAGTGAACACACACACAGCAGTGAACACACACACACAGCAGTGAGGACACACACACAGCAGTGAACACACACACACAGAAGTGAACACACACACAGCAGTGAGGACACACACACAGAAGTGAGGACACACACACAGCAGTGAACACACACACACAGCAGTGAACACACACACACAGCAGTGAACACACACACACAGAAGTGAACACACACACAGCAGTGAACACACACACACAGCAGTGAGGACACACACACAGCAGTGAACACACACACACAGCAGTGAACACACACACACAGCAGTGAACACACACACACAGCAGTGAGGACACACACACATCAGTGAGGACACACACACAGCAGTGAACACACACACACAGCAGTGAACACACACACACAGCAGTGAACACACACACACAGCAGTGAGGACACACACACAGCAGTGAACACACACACACAGCAGTGAACACACACACACAGCAGTGAGGACACACACACAGCAGTGAACACACACACACAGCAGTGAGGACACACACACAGCAGTGAGGACACACACACAGCAGTGGGGACACACACACACACACACACACACAGCAGTGAGGACACACACACAGCAGTGAGGACACACACACAGCAGTGAACACACACAGCAGTGAACACACACACACAGCAGTGAGGACACACACACAGCAGTGAACACACACACACAGCAGTGAGGACACACACACACACAGCAGTGAGGACACACACACAGCAGTGAGGACACACACACAGCAGTGAGTACACACACACACAGCAGTGAGGACACACACACACACACACACACACACACAGCAGTGAGGACACACACACAGCAGTGAACACACACACACAGCAGTGAACACACACACACAGCAGTCAGGACACACACACAGCAGTGAACACACACACACAGCAGTGAGGACACACACACAGCAGTGAGGACACACACACACAGCAGTGAGGACACACACACAGCAGTGGACACACACACACACACAGCAGTGAGGACACACACACAGCAGTGAGGACACACACACAGCAGTGAACACACACACACACACAGCAGTGAGGACACACACACAGCAGTGAGGACACACACACAGCAGTGAACACACACACACACACAGCAGTGAGGACACACACACAGCAGTGAGGACACACACACAGCAGTGAACACACACACACACACAGCAGTGAGGACACACACACAGCAGTGAGGACACACACACAGCAGTGAACACACACACACACACAGCAGTGAGGACACACACACAGCAGTGAGGACACACACACAGCAGTGAACACACACACACACACAGCAGTGAGGACACACACACACAGCAGTGAGGACACACACACAGCAGTGAACACACACACACACACAGCAGTGAGGACACACACACAGCAGTGAACACACACACACAGCAGTGAACACACACACACAGCAGTGAACACACACACACAGCAGTGAGGACACACACACAGCAGTGAACACACACACACAGCAGTGAACACACACACACAGCAGTGAGGACACACACACAGCAGTGAGGACACACACACAGCAGTGAACACACACACACAGCAGTGAGGACACACACACACACACAGCAGTGAACACACACACACAGCAGTGAGGACACACACACACACAGCAGTGAACACACACACACAGCAGTGAACACACACACACAGCAGTGAGGACACACACACATCAGTGAGGACACACACACATCAGTGAGGACACACACACAGCAGTCAGGACACACACACACACACACACACACAGCAGTGAGGACACACACACAGCAGTGAGGACACACACACAGCAGTGAACACACACACACAGCAGTGAACACACACACACAGCAGTGAACACACACACACAGCAGTGAGGACACACACACAGCAGTGGACACACACACACACACACACACACAGCAGTGAGTACACACACACAGCAGTGAGGACACACACACAGCAGTGAACACACACACACAGCAGTGAGGACACACACACAGCAGTGATGACACACACACAGCAGTGAACACACACACACAGCAGTGAGGACACACACACAGCAGTGAGGACACACACACAGCAGTGAGGACACACACACACACAGCAGTGAGGACACACACACAGCAGTGAGGACACACACACAGCAGTCGGGACACACACACAGCAGTGAACACACACACACAGCAGTGAACACACACACACAGCAGTGAACACACACACACAGCAGTGAACACACACACACAGCAGTGAACACACACACACAGCAGTGAGGACACACACACAGCAGTCAGGACACACACACAGCAGTGAACACACACACACAGCAGTGAGGACACACACACAGCAGTGAACACACACACACAGCAGTGAACACACACACACAGCAGTGAACACACACACACAGCAGTGAGGACACACACACAGCAGTGAGGACACACACACAGCAGTGAGGACACACACACACACACACAGCAGTGAACACACACACACAGCAGTGAGGACACACACACACACAGCAGTGAACACACACACACAGCAGTGAACACACACACACAGCAGTGAGGACACACACACACATCAGTGAGGACACACACACATCAGTGAGGACACACACACAGCAGTCAGGACACACACACACACACACACACACACAGCAGTGAGGACACACACACAGCAGTGAGGACACACACACAGCAGTGAACACACACACACACACAGCAGTGAGGACACACACACAGCAGTGAGGACACACACACAGCAGTGAACACACACACACACACAGCAGTGAGGACACACACACACAGCAGTGAGGACACACACACAGCAGTGAACACACACACACACACAGCAGTGAGGACACACACACAGCAGTGAACACACACACACAGCAGTGAACACACACACACAGCAGTGAACACACACACACAGCAGTGAGGACACACACACAGCAGTGAACACACACACACAGCAGTGAACACACACACACAGCAGTGAGGACACACACACAGCAGTGAGGACACACACACAGCAGTGAACACACACACACAGCAGTGAGGACACACACACACACACAGCAGTGAACACACACACACAGCAGTGAGGACACACACACACACAGCAGTGAACACACACACACAGCAGTGAACACACACACACAGCAGTGAGGACACACACACATCAGTGAGGACACACACACATCAGTGAGGACACACACACAGCAGTCAGGACACACACACACACACACACACACAGCAGTGAGGACACACACACAGCAGTGAGGACACACACACAGCAGTGAACACACACACACAGCAGTGAACACACACACACAGCAGTGAACACACACACACAGCAGTGAGGACACACACACAGCAGTGGACACACACACACACACACACACACAGCAGTGAGTACACACACACAGCAGTGAGGACACACACACAGCAGTGAACACACACACACAGCAGTGAGGACACACACACAGCAGTGATGACACACACACAGCAGTGAACACACACACACAGCAGTGAGGACACACACACAGCAGTGAGGACACACACACAGCAGTGAGGACACACACACACACAGCAGTGAGGACACACACACAGCAGTGAGGACACACACACAGCAGTCGGGACACACACACAGCAGTGAACACACACACACAGCAGTGAACACACACACACAGCAGTGAACACACACACACAGCAGTGAACACACACACACAGCAGTGAACACACACACACAGCAGTGAGGACACACACACAGCAGTCAGGACACACACACAGCAGTGAACACACACACACAGCAGTGAGGACACACACACAGCAGTGAACACACACACACAGCAGTGAACACACACACACAGCAGTGAACACACACACACAGCAGTGAGGACACACACACAGCAGTGAGGACACACACACAGCAGTGAGGACACACACACACACACACAGCAGTGAACACACACACACAGCAGTGAGGACACACACACACACAGCAGTGAACACACACACACAGCAGTGAACACACACACACAGCAGTGAGGACACACACACATCAGTGAGGACACACACACATCAGTGAGGACACACACACAGCAGTCAGGACACACACACACACACACACACACAGCAGTGAGGACACACACACAGCAGTGAGGACACACACACAGCAGTGAACACACACACACAGCAGTGAACACACACACACAGCAGTGAGGACACACACACAGCAGTGGACACACACACACACACACACACAGCAGTGAGTACACACACACAGCAGTGAGGACACACACACAGCAGTGAGGACACACACACAGCAGTGAGGACACACACACAGCAGTGAACACACACACACAGCAGTGAGGACACACACACAGCAGTGAGGACACACACACAGCAGTGAACACACACACACAGCAGTGAGGACACACACACAGCAGTGAGGACACACACACACACAGCAGTGAGGACACACACACAGCAGTGAGGACACACACACAGCAGTCGGGACACACACACAGCAGTGAACACACACACACAGCAGTGAACACACACACACAGCAGTGAACACACACACACAGCAGTGAACACACACACACAGCAGTGAGGACACACACACAGCAGTGAGGACACACACACAGCAGTCAGGACACACACACAGCAGTGAACACACACACACAGCAGTGAGGACACACACACAGCAGTGAACACACACACACAGCAGTGAACACACACACACAGCAGTGAGGACACACACACAGCAGTGAGGACACACACACAGCAGTCAGGACACACACACAGCAGTGAACACACACACACAGCAGTGAGGACACACACACAGCAGTGAACACACACACACAGCAGTGAACACACACACACAGCAGTGAGGACACACACACAGCAGTGAACACACACCCGGAGCGGTGCCCGGGGAACAGCTGGGGGTTCAGTGTCTTGCTCAAGGGCACCTCTAACCTGGTTTACACATAAACATACTAAACATACTAGACCAGACGAAACCAGTAGTTCAATTCCAGGCTGCAGCAAAGTCAGATTGTGCAGAAGAATCATCTGTTTCCTGTGGTCTTGTCCTGGTGCTCCTCTGAGACAAGGTCTTTACAGGGGATCTGTATCTGGGGCTCTAGTTGTCCTGGTCTCCGCTGTCTTTCAGGGATGTAGAGGTCCTTTCTAGGTGCTGATCCACCATCTGGTCTGGATACGTACTGGATCCGGGTGACTGCAGTGACCCTCTGATCTGGACACAGACTGGATCTGGTGGCCACGGTGACCTCGGAACAAGAGAGAAACAGACTAATATTAGCGTAGATGCCATTCTTCTAATGATGTAGCAAGTACATAGGTTGTTATGGGAAGTGTTTCCGGTTCCGGTTTACCTAATTAATGCAGCCTAAAAATCCTTTAACGGATTTGGATAATAAAAGCATATTAGTATGTTATGTGTATGCCAGGTTAAAGAGATGGGTCTTTAATCTAGATTTAAACTGCAAGAGTGTGTCTGCCTCCCGAACAATGTTAGGTAGGTTATTCCAGAGATTAGGAGCCAAATAGGAAAAGGATCTGCCGCCTGCAGTTGATTTTGATATTCTAGGTTTTATCAATGTTACGAGGCGACAGGGATGAGAGATGATTAGATCCATTTGCAAGCTTTTATTCAAAGACGTGGCCATAACAGGCGAGGGTCAAACAATGGCAAACAGGTATATTGAGGGCAAGACAGAAGAGTAATCCAGAATGGCTGTGGTCAGTCGGTGGCTAACAATAGAAAACAGAGTCCGAAACAGCAAGACAAAAGGGCAAACCAAAATCACAGGCAAGAATCTAAACATAAGAAAACAGGCAAGACAAGACTAAACAAGAACTGGCTCCGTAGAGTAGCTATCGCTGAATGAGAGATAAACGCCAAACAATACTCTGCAGTGAATGGTGGTGTGAGACTGATTTATATACTGTGTGTGATTGGTAGCAGCTGTGTGTTAGCGAAAGGAGGATCCATGATGGAAACAGATTGCCTGCTCTTTCCTGAAACATCCTGGAATTTTTATTACAGGGTTTCTGCGGGTCCTTAAGAAGTCTTACTTTCATCAAATTTAAGGCCATAAAAAGTCTTAAATGGTACACAAAAGTCTTAATAATTATTTCAAGAGATCTTAAATTTGGGGACAGAAAGACAAGAATAGTGATACAGCTTTATTTGATGAAAATGGAGATGATTTCTTTGAATAAAAACTGGGGAAACCGCTGTATTTCTGCTGACCAGACAACACCATCTGCTGGCAGAGAATGAATATGCATTTCCAATAATCCCATCTGCTGTTTTTGTTCAGAACAATGTGAACATCCACACGTGTTTTTACACATCAAACGCACAGAGCTGTAAATATGAGCTGGTGGATCGACAAGAAGAGGATGCATTATAAAAATCTAAACAATTAAGACGGTTAAATATTTTTACAAGTTATTTAATTAATATAACAATTGATGAAAATTGTTTAAATCTAACAATCGATTCTTTAACTCATCCATTCTTTAAAACAGTTTAAAGGGTGAAATAATTCCTTACATTTATATAGCGCAAGTACTCAAAACGCTTTACATGTTTAATAATTTTCATGCTTTTTACATCATTTTGCAGTTTAGCCCTAGCTATTATGGTATTAATTTTATTTGTGCAGAACTTAAATTTGAGCTTAAAATCCTGTAGATACCCTGCGTGACCCTGTGAGAGCTTGCTTGAAGGACATTGCTTTTTAGAGTCTTGTACTGCGCCCCCTGCTGGTACTGACCGTGGTCAAACTGCTCCGTTCCCCAAGAGCTACAGAGTGAACACTTCTCGATCTTTACAGCTTCTCTCCACACACTTTCTCTGACATGTTTTCAAATTCCTCTGCTTACACCTGTGTCGATGCGCTGAAGTGACCAGCGGTTTGACCGTCTGAGTCTTCTGTTCTTGCCAGCGAAGAGCTGTTCCTGTGCTCAGAGATGAGCGTGTTGAAGGGAACGGACGGGTCTGGTTAGGTGAGTTAGAGCTTTATTAGTTTCAGTGATGGGCCGTGGTTCTCCATGGAGCGAAGCCAGAATGTTCTGTGACAGAAAGCTAGTGGAGAGCAGTTCTCTCAGGAGTTTTCTATCCCTGTAGGGCTCTCTCGCTCTCTTCGCTGTGAGTGTCTCTGTTGGTTTCTGCAGGTCTCCTCCTCCGAGCCCCACGGCTCCACGCCGGATGTCTGCAGGACAGAGACCTGCTGGTAGAGGTGCTCCTCCGCCTCCGTCTCGGCCCGGACCGCTTGGGCCCTTGAATACCAGCGCTGACAGCCCACAGGTTCCCAGCCGGCCCAACCGAGCGCCTCCCAGCATTCCCAGGTGAGATCTTTCCTTCGGAACGCCTTTCTCTCACACCTCTGATCTCTTCACTTACCACATGCATTTCTAGTCGTATTAAAATATTCCTCGCATGTACACAAACACATGCACGAATGCTTGGCCAGTGCATTGCAAGTGTGCAGTTCTTATAGTAAGACTTTAATTTATGATTTTGTCCTGCACACATATACTATGTTCTTGTTATAGTAATTTAAATAACTGGGTAACAACTAGGTACTAACCCTGAACCCCTCAACCTAACCTTAACCCATGTAGTTACCTCATATTACATTACTTTCTTTGGTAAATACAAGTGCACATACTGTAAACTGTAGTCCAACTGTGGCATAAACAAAGCTCCATACTAAAGGACGTTTCTTGACAATCTTGCTCAGCATTGGTTGAGCTGATGGTTTTACACTAATGCTTGCTATAGCAAACCTCGAGGTAATGCTGATAGTGCAGTACATAATTGCCTTGTGAAGTGTGTTTTGACAAATGTAGACACTTTATGTAGAGATGCATAAAAAACAGGCTTACACCAGCATTTGCAAACTTTACTCTCGTCCCTGTTTTCATACCTTTACGCATTACAGTCGTGCACTACACTAGTACTACCAGTTTTCACAAGAGAACTAAATTGCAATTCTAGCACTAGAGCAGCGTTTATGTGACCATATATATGCACATATATATTAACATGTCAGCAAATAACATCTGTCTTATAATGCTACACTGCTTATAGATACTAATTCTGTCTTTTTTGTCTCTTGCCCCACCATCCATCGCCTTCCTCAATGCTTCTGTTGTCATGCACCGCTGTCGTCTTCTTCTAACACAGCCGTCGTCCTCCACCTTCCCCGACCAGACAGGTTCCCCCTTAAGAGGCCGTTTCCATTTCTGCTGGAACCTGTTTTTCCAGAGCCGTTCTCAGCGTCTGTCCCGTACCGAAGCTCTGAATCCCTGCATGTCCCCGTGATGCTTCCCTTCACGTGTGTGTGGCTCGCTGTGTGTCGTCTGTCAGTGCCTGTGGTTCAGTCTGGTTCAGAGTCTTATCGAGTCTATCCTCTACTAGTCTTCATCTAACCCCGCTGTGGTGAATCGTTCGTGGCAGTGCTGTGCTTCCCTTCTTTACAGTGTGCAGCACAGCAGTGATGTTTCTAGTGATGCATGCTGGTTTATTTTAGGCTGTTAATATGTGTGTCCACTTACTTGTGTCACATTATACCTTAGTGTGTGAGCGATATATCTTAGTGCAAGCTGGGAAGTGTGTGTGTGTGTGTGTTTGTGGCTAAATTATAAGATAAACGTGTAAAATAGTTTAAGGTTATGTAATATTTGTGTTTTGACATTTAAATTATTAATGTTTTTATTTCTTGATGTTGTTTGTCATTAAAAATGCTCAGAGAGCTTTATTTCTCTTAGTTGTGAACATCCGTTTCGCTGTTACATCTGTAGTCGTCTTAGTCTGTGAACACTTATATAAGCACCAGAATATAAAATGTATTCATCTGCTGGAATAGCGCCACCTGCTTGCCATACTAGCGATGACAGTTAATCCAAGTCCCTGGAACGACAGTATACACCTGTTCTGCTGTGTAGAAAATCAACTCTATGTACTGTATGTGTTTCAGGTAAATACAACTCATTATCCAGAACATCATCCCATTACTTTGCAATAAATCTAACTGTAGTTTTGTGTCGTCTCTCTCGGTCTGTTCATTGGATTTGTGTTATTTAAGCATTGATGATGTTAATTTGCTACTGTACTCATGTTAATTAATTACAAGACAAACTCTTCATTTGAAAATAATATTTTAGCATTCTTAAAAAGGACTAAATAAGGAATGTAAGACAATTATGCAGGGACTCTTGGGAAACACTGATGTATTTTTATGTTCATTATTAAAAACATGAATATATGGATGTTTGTGAATCAGAAGCTGTTCAAATGGATGCAATGGTGTGTCATGCAAAATGTAACAGTCAGATAATATTAAACCGCTCTAACGAAGGGATGAAATGAAGCACACAGGAGCTAGAGAGCAGGGACAGAGACTGAATGACCGCAGCATCTGAGTGACTGAATGAATGAAGACTGCGAGTGAAGCTGAGCATGCTGTACTGAGATCAGCTCAGAAACCTGCAGCTAGAGCATCATGATGGAAGATTCTTCAGAAACCTCTCTCTCTGACTTCTGTTCATCTGACAGCGGTGTTTGAGCTCTTTATGTTAGTCACTCAGACTATAGCTATGCACAAATGAACTATTTTAGAAACTTCTCCTTTGTCAGAGCTGATAAGACTGGCATTTGTTTAAGAGCAGATCTGAGGTTTATACAGCAATTACACATTATAATAATACATTCATATGATCTTATTGAAAATGAATGCTGAAAATGTGCTTTAGCTGTTCATTTACTCTTCAGAAATGTGTTCTCAGAAACTCTTCCAGCAGACCGTGGCATAGTAGAGTCTAGATTTGAGAGTTTGACTGCAGGAAGTAACAGCAGCGTTTCACTCTTTCTGTGTTTCATTATGGCTTGATGTACTGTACCTCTATATGTATAAAATAAAACTATTATGGAAAATAAAAGTAAATGAGAATCTGCAGTGTCTAATTGCTGTTTGCTTCATGTGGATGGTGATTTAAACTCTCTTTTAAAAGCCCAATTTTTGGTTTTATGTTAACAAAGAAGCTGTTCTGCTAATTTCAGTTGCTCATAACATTTTGGTTTGAGAATAGACTGATCTGAAACGTGTCTGTTCTTCAGAGGTTTATCTATTAAATAATTATCTTGTGATAGTTCTAATTTCATCTAATAATTAATTTTCTAAGCATTTCTTTTTTTTAAAGGACCATATGTTTTTAAGTATTATAAAGTAATATAATTTATTTATTTACAAATAAGAAACACCCCAGTTAACGAGTGTTGCATATATAACACTTGGGGAAGCGTTTTCCTCTGAATCCTGAAGCTTGGTTTTGTTCACGTTTGTGCAGCTGCACAATCCTATGTTATTTCAGATCAGAATCTTTTGACTGAGAAGCACAGCAGGGCATGCAGCGCTCCTGTTTTGACAGGGAACTGATTACCTCACGTGTTTATTTATGTTTATACTGAAACCTGATTTGTTAACATTTGTGAGGCTAATCCTGCAGCATGAAGATCATCTCCTCGCTGGATTCTGATGATAAAGATGAGTCTCACCTGTGGCCCCTGGCCTGTATCACACAGGTGTCCTCTTGGGACTGGCCTCCAGGTGGAAGGCTGTTATTACAAATGCCTAAAATCTCGAGTTGGGGAGCTCTGTGCATGGTTGTGTTACAGCTACCACTAAAGTGCTCTGATATTACATCTGTGTTAGATAACAAATAACACTGTGCTGCTATTTTCATTGACCTTGCAAAAGCTTATGACTCTGTGGACCACAATAAAATCATCCACAGACTCGGCAGCATTGGTGTCACTGATCACTCACTGGTTTGGTTCTCAAATTATCTGTCTCACCGGGTTCAACGTGTAAGATTTGAAAGCCGCTTCTCCCATTCTCTCCCGGTTACCAGGGGTGTCCCCCAAGGCTCCATCCTTGGCCCTACACTTTTCTTAATTTATATTAATAACATTCCCCAGGCACTAGGTAATTCATTTATTCACTTATATGCTGATGATACAATCCTTTATGCCACAGGTTCCTCCCCTGATGCTGTTCAAGCTACCCTGCAAGATAGCTTTTACCAACTACAGCAGTCTTTTACACATCTCAAACTCACTCTCAATACCTCCAAAACAAAAATAATGTGGTTTTACCATAAGGGTACTACGCCTCCTCCTGCCCTTAACATTACCACCTGCAAGGGGGCTATTGTAGAACAAGTCACTGCATATAACTACTTGGGCATGTGGTTGGAAACTTCACTTTCTTTCACCATTCACATATCAAAGCTGCAATCAAAGGCCAATCTTGGTTTCCTTTACAGAAACCACTCTTCATTCACCACCTCTGCCAGACTTACTCTCATTCAAATTACCATTCTACCCATGTTAGATTATGGAGACACTATATACAGGGTTGCTTGCAAGTCCACTCTTTCAAAACTTGATGCTCTTTATCATTCTGCTATCAGGTTTGCCACATATGCACCCTTCAATACACACCACTAATGACTTGCCTGTAAAAATAAAGGTTAAAAAAATCACAAAGAAATTACTAGATTTTATTGTAGTATCAATGAAACTCAATATTTATTGTATATTTTAGTGTGACAATCATAAGTCTTCTTCAGATTTTTTAAGTGATATTTGGAATTTGTTAAACTGCAATTCAAAGAAAAATATGTTATGGTAATGATGATGATGATGATACCAAAATATGGTACATAATTCATAAATGTTAATAGGCACTAATTTTATGCTAATACAGATGCGGGGGGGAGTGCTAGTGGGACAGAGGAGGAACGGACACGCTCGAGACGACGAGTTCAAGGGAACGTAGGTCGTGTTAAGCCCCCGTTTTCTGGGCTCAGAAACGTGTGGGACTTGGCGGTTGGCATAAACTGGTTTGTGACTGGACTAGAATGGATAATGTTAGTCAGGAAAAAGAGGAAGATTGGGAAATGGAGCATGGCAATTGGTCATCAGTTGCTAACAGGAGAAGACAAAGAACGGGGTAAATATGAGAGGAGAGGTAGGGGGGATTTCGAGTCAAGGAAGTAAACGTAGTTTGGAAGAGAATAGTTCAGATGAAGGAAGTGGGTTTGTGCAGAAAAGGGTGGTGATGAGTGAGGATTTTAAAATAATCCTCAATTTTAGAAAGGAAGATGAGAATGTTGGTTTAAGTCCGATAGCAGTGTCTAAGGAATTAAAAAGGAAATTAGGAGATGTGGAAATGGCAAAGATTTTGAGAGATGGAAGCTTGTTGATAATAAGTAAAACGGAGGAACAGAAAAATAAAGCCATGCAAATCGAAAGTATTTGCAAGAAAAGTATTAGTGAGAGAAAGGTTTTGGGTGAGAATAGAGTGACAAGGGGAGTGATAACAGGGATTCCGGTAGAGGAAGATTTGGAGAAACTCAAGTGGAATATTAGTGGAGGTGGGGTGAGTAGAATAAAGAGGTTGTTGAGAACAGTAAATGGTGAAAGGGTTGATAGCTTATCTGTTCTTTTGTAATTTCAGGAGTCATTACTTCCAGAAAGGGTGAGAGTAGGATGCATGAGCTTTCCAGTTAGGCCCTATATTCCTCCACCGCTGCGCTGTTACAAATGCCAGAGGTATGGACATATAGCTGCAGTTTGCAAAGGGAAGCAGAGGTGTCCCAAATGCGGAGGTGAACACAGAATTGAAGAATGTAAGGAAAATGTGCAGGATAAATGTTGTAATTGTGGTGGCCAACACAGAGTAACGTACGGTGGATGTGAAATCAGGAAAAGGGCTGTAGAAATACAACAGGTCAAAACAGTTGACAACATAAGTTATGCAGATGCAGTGAAGAAAGTACAAAGACAAAAGGGAAGGGTTGATACTGATAATGTTGTCCAGGTGTCGAGAGTAGATACCGGTCAAACAGAGAAGACAAATACTGAACTGTCAGTAGAGAAGATTATTTTGTTTGTGGCCTATGTGATCAATTGTACTGATCAGGTAAAACAAAACACTGAGAAAATTAAAATAATAGTCAAGGGAGCTGAGAAGTTTTTGGGTATAAAAGAAGTATCTTGGGAGCATATTAAAACAAGATTTGAAGCAGATGGGAAAGTAGGAGGACCAGGTGATAAGACAAGCTGATTGTTGTACAATGGAATGCAAGAAGCTTAATAGCGAATGGTCAGGAGTTTAAGGGATTTATTAAAGATTTAGAAAATAAACCAGAAATCATATGTGTGCAAGAGACATGGCTTAAATCAGAATTGGAGTTTGTTATTAAAGGATATGACAGCATCCGCAGAGATAGAGGGGAGGGTAGTGGAGGTGGATGTATAATTTTTATAAAACAAGGAATGCAATATAGAGTTTTGGGGAAAGGAAAAGAGTTGGAATATCTAATAATTGAAGTATGGACTAGAGAAGGAAATATCAAAGTTGTTAACTTTTATAATCCATGTCGTAAGTTGTCATAAGAATTGCTGGATGAAATGATGATACAATTAGTAGGGAAAGTGATTTGTTGTGGAGATTTTAATGCCCATAGCACATTATGGGATAACTGTAATGATACAAATGGAATGGTGATTGAGGAGGTAATGGAGATCATAAATTTAGTGTGTTTAAATGATGGAAGTGGTACAAGAATTAATATCAGAACTGGTACAGAATCAGCAATAGATCTTACATTAGTTTCAGATTCATTAGCAGGCATTTGTACATGGGAAGTAGTTAGAGGAACAACAGTAGGAAGTGACCATTATCCTATTATAATAGAAGTAGGCTTGAATCTAGAAGAATTTGATATAGTAGGATTGCAGAAGTGGTCATTCAATAGTGCTGAATGGGATAGATTTAGGAATATTTAAAATGATGGAGGGGAAATAGCAGTGAGTGATAAGGAGAAAGCAGAGATGCTGGCTAAAGTATTTGTAACAGTTCACAGTTCAGATAATATTAGTGATGAAGGGAAAAGGGGGAAGGAGACTACAGTAAGAGAGAATGAAGAATTACAGCAAGAAGAAAATTCGAATGACCTACTAAACAAACCTTTTAATATGGTAGAACTAAAACGTGCTATCCAAAAAAATAAGATGTCAGCACCAGGAATTGATCAGATTTGTTATATAATGATAAACCAGCTCAGTGAAAATTCAAAGGAGGAATTGTTGGAACTATTTCATAAAGTGTGGGAGGATGGGAAACTGCCACAGAGCTGGAAGGAGGCTGTGGTAGATTATAGACCAATAGCTTTGACTTCTAACATGTGCAAAATAATGGAGAAAATGTTAAATGAAAGGTTAACGTACTATATGGAAAAGAACGGATATATAGCCAAATATCAAAGTGGCTTTAGGAGAGGTAGAAATACAATGGATCCAGCTGTATGTTTAGAGCATGAAATTAGAAGAGCACAAGTGAACAGAGAAAGTGTAGTGGCTGTCTTCTTTGACATTGAGAAGGCCTATGATATGATGTGGAGAGAAGGTTTGTTAATTAGATTGTGTAAACTAGGTATCAAAGGAAGAATATATAGATGGATTAAAGACTTTTTACAAGGAAGATTAATACAAGTTAGAATAGGGGAGAGTTATTCAAGAAAATATATTGTTGAGAACGGAACACCTCAAGGGAGTATAATAAGTCCTTTATTATTCTCCATACTAATAAATGATGTTTATAGAGAAATAGAGAATGGGATGGGATTTTCACTTTTTGCGGATGACGGGGCGATTTGGAAGAGGGGAAGAAATCTGAAATTTATTGTTAAAAGACTACAGGAAGCTATTATGGAAATAGAGGAGTGGTCATATAAATGGGGGTTTAAATTTTCAGTAGATAAGACAAAGATAATGTTGTTTACAAAGAAAAGAATTGGTACTGAGGTCAAATTAAAGTTATATCATCAAGAGTTGGAAAGAGTGAAACACTTTAAGTTTTTGAGGATATGGTTTGATGAGGGAATAACATGGGATGTACATATCCAGAAAGTAATAGAAAAGTGTAGGAAGGTGTTAAATGTTATGAGGTGTTTGGTGGGAAGTGATTGGGGAGCTGACAGAACAGCACTGAGGGCAATTTATTGTGGATTAATTAGATCAGTTCTTGATTATGGTTGTGTGGTGTATGGATCGGCATCAAGCACATCCCTCAAAAAATTAGATAACATTCAGTTTCAGGCTTTGAGATTATGTACAGGGGCATTCAAAACAACTTCAACGGCGGCTCTGTTGGTGGAGATGGGAGAAATGCCGCTCGAATTGAGAAGAATACAGCTATCTCTGAATTATTGGGTCAAATTACAGGGCCATACTGAAGATCATCCAGCACAAGGTACTTTAAAACCTTGTTGGGAAAAGAAGAAGAGGGAGACAAAAAGCTTTGGATGGACAGTTTTAAAAAAGGCAAGAGAGTTCAAATTAACTGAATTAAAAATCAGTCCTACAGTACCATTACCAGTAGTGCCACCTTGGATAATACCTGAAGTGAAAGTAGATTTAGTGCTATTAGAAAAGAAGAACAAAGACGTGTCAATTTTTGACTCACATACTATACAGGAATATATTAATAATTATTACAGTTATATTCAGATTCACACAGATGCATCAAAGAATTTAGTTAATAAGATAGGAGTAGCTTTTGTTGTTCCAGAGTTTCATATTTCAATAGCAAAGAGAATAAGTGATAATATATCAGTATACACAGGAGAAATGTTAGCAATTCTGTTAGCAGTACAGTGGATAGAGGAAATAAGACCATTGAGAGTTATAATATGTTCAGATTCAACTTCATCATTAGTCAGTTTACAGAACAGTCATTCAAACAGCAGAGCCGATATTTTAATAGAAATACAACAAACATTATATAGAATTCAAACGATGGGCATTGAAGTTATATTTTTGTGGGTACCAGCACATATTGGAGTCATAGGAAATGAAATGGCAGACAAGGCTGCAAAGGAGGCCACAAAAAGAGAGTATGTTGAAGTCACAGTTAACATCAGTAAGATGGAAATGAAAAGCATTATTAAACAGAGGTTGAAGGAAAGGTGGCAAAAACAATGGGAGGAAGAGAGGAAAGGACGGTGGTTTTACAAAATTCAGAGGAGAGTGGGAGAAATGAGATGTGCAGGAAGGAGAAGGAGAGAAGAGACAATTATATCGAGACTTAGATTTGGGCACACATCGTTAAACAGCACTTTATTTAAAATAGGTAAACATAACACTGGCAGATGTGAATATTGTGAGCAACAGGAACCAGTAGAACATGTCATGATACATTGTAAAAAATACGAGGGAAAAAGAAAGGAAATGATCCAAAATCTTAAAAAGGAAAGAATAAGTTTTGATTTAGTAGAAATTCTTAGAAAAAACTCAAAAGATAAATGCTACGGAATTGTTTTTCATTATCTTAGAATAATAGATATGATTGAAAGGATTTGAGACTTAATTTTATTTTGTTTATTTTATTTTATTTATTATTATTATCATTTATTTATTTATTTTTGTTTAGAATAAAGTAAATAATACACGTTCAGATCCACACTCCATACCAGTCGGTGGCAGTAATGCACCATTACGTTGTGTGCCAACCGCCAAAAAATTCAACAAGAAGAAGAAGAAGAAGAAGATGGCGGGAGAGCCGGTGACGTCGTTCCGCAAATAACCGGAAGAGAACAGGAAAAACAGGAAGAGGGGACGCGCATCTGAAATGGGCGGGACGGTTGGTGTGATATGATGTGTTTTAAGTAATATTTCTCCAGTTCTCTAGGGTCTGGACTCTGTTTTCAAGTGTGTTATTATCATTGTTTAGCTCTGGAATATTTCCCGCACAGCGCATTGACTGCGCGGTCACGTGATGTTTGTTATTTTTCTCAGCGCCGCTGAAGATGATTAATCACGACATATTTAATAATTAACAGAGACTGAGGCGGCTCTTCATTTGTGTTTCAGACACTAAAATATTGTGATGTGTAGTTTATTGACGCCTCACAGAAGACGAACAGCGTGTGTGTGTGAAATGCAGCTGCGCGGTCGGGTGTAAAGTCCGTCGTGTCGTTGGTTCGGGTCACTCCGGGTCAGTTTGAGACACACACACCGGCGGAACGATGCTCCTCTCGGCCGCAGGAGGATGAAGAGCCCGCTGCTGCTGCTGCTGTGTTCAGTGTCGGGACTCTGCTGCTGGTGCGTGAATATCATCTGATCAGGTTTATTAAGAATGTTTATGACCATCAGTAGAGTTATGTTTCTTTTCTCCCTGAGCTGTGTTGTGTTTATATGCTGTGTTTATGTAATACGTAAACTAACAGAGTGGCTCTTTCGGACAAAAGTACTTTGAAAAATACCATGACACACTTTAAACGCTATAGTAGATGATTATGGGAGCCATTCAGTGCGTGGTTTAAATCGTGTGTGTGTGTGTGTGTGTGTGTGAGAGAGAGAGAGAGAGAGAGAGACTCGTGTATCTGTGTATGATGAACTTTGGATTCACAGACACGAGTAACAGGAAGCACTAAACGTTAGTTTAATATCATGTCTGTGAATAAGGGTTGGGTTTCTCAATATTAATATTGGGTTTTCTCAATATCAGTATTAATGACACCAGCATATTTTATCAGATATCCCTATTATTAACAGCTTTTGTATTTTATTGATATTTTGGTTTACCTCAAAGACAAACAATAATGTAAATTTACTGTACTTTGCTTAAGGAGAATAAAGTCTGTTTTAGGCCCTGTACTGTAAAACTGTTGAGATGATGAATATAAATCATCTTCATCCAGTGTTTGTGTGGATGTGACTGAGACTGATGCAGTGATTCTCTGTGCAGGTTTCCTGTTCAGCATGGCCATTGTTCAGAGCAGACACACACACACACACTGACCACACGAGCGGTCAGTCACCAGGTCAGACACACGTGCTGTTATAATGTTCTTCATGACAGCTGCTGGATTCTACTCATGTTTATGTAGGTGTCTGTGTGTGGTTTTGTTAACAGCCAGTGATTGATGGCAGCGATGAGCAGAACATCTTCATCAGTGATGTGGAGTCTCCCTCACGGATCACAGACATCGTTCCAGTATCTTCTGCTCCTCACGTGTGCGGTCCGTCCGAGTGCGTCTCCTGCCGGTCAGAGTTCATTCAGACTCCTCAGTGCTGCATGGGAACTGGTGTAGAAGGGTGTATTAGTATTGACAGGTTATGGTACATGGAGACTCGTGCTTGTGAGAGGAGAGTTTTATATTTCTTCAGTAAAGTGTGCTGCGGAAACAGCAGTGATATTACAGATGATGTTAGGATCATCACAGAGAAAATTCACCGCTCATATCTCCACAGCCACTGATGACACAAGTCAGACTGGTTACACTGGTTCTGCGGCTGGGATTGGGTTAATTAGATTTGAGTGTGTGTGTGTGATGGGCTGACGTGGCTTCTGTGACGGGCTGATGTGGCGTGTGTGATGGGCTGGTGTGTGTGTGTGTGTGTGTGTGTGTGATGGGCTGGTGTGTGTGTGTGTGAGATGGGCTGACGTGGGTTGTGTGTGTGTGTGATGGGCTGGTGTGTGTGTGTGTGTGTGTGTGTGTGAGATGGGCTGACGTGGCTTGTGTGTGTGTGATGGGCTGGTGTGTGTGTGTGATGGGCTGACGTGGCTTGTGTGTGTGTGTGTTTGTGTGTGTGTGTGTGTGATGGGCTGACGTGGCTTGTGTGTGTGTGTGATGGGCTGGTGTGTGTGTGTTTGTGTGTGAGTGATGGGCTGACGTGGCTTGTGTGTGTGATGGGCTTGTGTGTGTGTGTGTGTGTGTGAGATGGGCTGACGTGGCGTGTGTGTGTGATGGGCTGACGTGGCTTGTGTGTGTGTGTGATGGGCTGGTGTGTGTGTGTGTGAGATGGGCTGACGTGGCTTGTGTGTGTGTGTGTGTGTGTGTGTGTGTGTGATGGGCTTACGTGGCTTGTGTGTGTGTGTGTGTGATGGGCTTACGTGGCTTGTGTGTGTGTGTGATGGGCTGGTGTGTGTGTGAGATGGGCTGACGTGGCTTGTGTGTGTGATTAGATTAGATTAGATTCAACTTTGTCATTATGCAGAGTAAAAGTACAGAGCTAATGAAATGCAGTTAGCATCTAACCAGAAGTGCAAGAATATAGTGTTTTATATACATAAAAGTGCAGAGTAAGTAAAGCTATGATATACAGAATATACAGTGGAGTTGCTATATACAATATTGATCAGAGTATACAGAATATAAATATGAATGCAATGTAGGGATTGTATGTACATTATGAACGGAGCAATGAAGGATTATATGTACATTATGAACAGCAGGAACGTGAGAACAGTGGTAATAAATACAGTTGGATGAGTGTGCAAAAGTATTGTTGAACAATGTATTATATGCAAAAAAACAGTAGTGCAATGATATTTTTTGTAGAAATAGTTTACTGTGCTTTCTACAGTAACAACTTTAGACAGTTTATAGTGTAATAGCTTTAACCATGTGCAGTCTGTGGAAAACATGAATAGTGCAAACACATGTATGTAAAGTACTGTGACCAGTGCAGTAAAAGAGCAGATGCAGGTTAGATTGGTGGTGTGGCGTTCAGAAGTGTCACAGCCTCGGGGAAGAAGCTCTTCTTGAGTCTACTAGTGCGAGAGCGTCGCTTCTGTAACGCCTGCCGGATGGAAGGAGGGTGAAGAGTCCATGGTTAGGATGAGAGGCATCCTTGATGATGTTTCTTGCCCTGCCCAGACAGCGCTTCTAATAAATGTTCTCAGTGGAAGTTAACCGGGTGCCGGTGATCCGTTGAGCAGTGTTCACCACCCGCTGGAGTGCTTTGCGGTCAGATGCAGAGCAATTGCTGTACCATACTGAGATGCAGTTTGTGAGTATGCTCTCAATGGTACAGCGGTAGAATTCAGCAAGGATCCTGGGACTGAGGTGAACTTTCTTAAGGCACCGTAAGAAGTAAAGGTGCTGATGTGCCTTTTTGACCAGGGTGGAGGTGTTTAGGGACCAGGTGAGGTCTGTTGATGTAGAGCTGTAGTGGAGCGTGCGTTGAGTTTCAAGTTCCTTGGCAGAGATGGGCTGACGTGTGTGTGTGTGTGTGATGGGCTGGTGTGTGTGTGTGTCAGATGGGCTGACGTGTGTGTGTGTGTGTGTGAGGCGTTCTGACGTGGCGTGTGTGTGTGTGTGTGTGTGTGATGGGCTGGCGTGTGTGTGTGTGTCAGATGGGCTGACGTGTGTGTGTGAGATGGTCTGACATGGCGTGTGTGTGTGAAGCGGTCTGACGTGGCGTGTGTGTGTGATGGGCTGGTGTGTGTGTGAGATGGGCTGACGTGGATGTGTGTGTGTGTGATGGGCTGACATGTGGTGTTTGTGTGGTGTGTGTGTGCGAGTGTGTGTGTGTGTGTGCTCTTGTTTTTGTGTCATATCAGGACACAACTCTGTATAATGACATGGGTATGACACAGGTATTACAAGGAGTGTGACTTATGAGGACATAACCAATTACCAAAATGCTTATAAATCATACAGAATGAGTTTTTTTGAAAAAGTAAAAATGCAGAAAGTTTCCTGTGAGGGTTAGGGTTAGGTGTAGGGTTGGTGTAGGGCCATAGAATATACAGTTTGTACAGTATAAAAACCATTACACCTATGGGATGAACACACTTTTCACAAAAACAAACATGTGTGGGTGTTCAGGGATTGTGCAGCTCCAGACTCCTGCTCTGCTGAAAGCGGCGTCACAGATGCGTGTGCAGCTGCATGCGATGCTGCAGAAACCGTGCGCTACAGGCCTCAGATCAGCAGGTAATGAAGACACACTCTTCAGTTCAACACACCTGAGAACACCTGATCAATGCATGAGACGAGTGGAAACGTGACTGTTCTTTTGATGCTTTCATCATCTGTGTCAGTCATGAAAGTTTTCCAGTGGTTCAGGAGAACGTCATCGTCCGTGAGACGAGAAAACCCTCTAAAGACCAGACCAGGAACAGGACCAGCGCTTCCCACATCCTGAAAGATCAGGTGGTGTTTCCTGTGAGACTCACAGCCGTAGATGAGTAGATTTATGTGCATTATTTCAATCGTCTCTGTTGTCAGTGAAATACCTGCAAAACTCATCAAAAATGAATCTTAAAAACGGATGGAAATTTAAGCAAAAGGCAGCGTATTTCCTTCTAGTCTACACGGTTTCATCAGATATAATCTCTGATCTGAATCTGTGTCCTGACCTGTGCAGGACTCCAGTGACCCGTCCGTGCCCTGCAGAGAGCAGGAGATCCCCACCTTCGACGAGTGGACCAAGATCATGCTGGAGGTGGAGAACGAGAAGAGTGAGTTGTGTTCTGACAGGAGCTTAAGTGCCGTCCTGCTCTCGCTCATCTGGTTTCTGTCCATCAGGTCAGACCACACACCTTTCTAACGGCCTTCCTGCTGCCGGGAAGAAGCTCCAGCAGACCGTCACCAACTACGCCTCCGTGGAGTGTGGAGCCAAGATCCTGTCCTCCAACCCCGAGGCCAAGGTTCATCTGTCTGTCTGAATCAGGTCAATAAGAGAATCCTCTGAAAGCATGATGAATCTGGCTGTATTTCTGTTTTCCAGAGCACTTCAGCTATACTGATGGAGAACATGGACATGTACATGCTGAACCCCTGCAATAACAAGATCTGGTGAGCTGACCAGACTGTTTTAACAGCGAGAGAAACTTCTGTGTGATAATTGTTTTATGCTGCTATGATTGTTTTCTGAAGATGATCTTGTGTCTTTTTGTGGTGTGAAATCAGTCAAAGTCTGAGACAGACAGCAGCAGGACGTGTGTTGTTCCTCATGCTCCTGTAACAGAGACAGAGACCGTGATGAGGAGGTCTGTGGTCTTCATCGTCTCCTCTTCACTGTGTTTCTGCAGGTTCATCGTGGAGCTCTGTCAGCCCATTCAGGTCAAGCAGCTGGACATCGCCAACTTTGAGATCTTTTCCTCAAACCCCAAAGACTTCCTGGTCTCCATCAGTGACCGGTCAGCTCTTTCAGCCTCTATTACACACTGCTTCTTTATTTATCGATTTATTTTTTCATTTAATTAGTTTATATATATATATTATATATAGTATTGTAATGCCATTTTTGTAGATTACTATTTTTTTTAAATCTGTGTTTTGAGTCAAATCTTATTGGTTTTCTAATCGTTATTTAATAATCATGCCAGGCCTGTTGTAGACGCAGCACATCTGTTAGTTTGTGTGTGTTTATCACCGTTTCATAACTTGTTTGTACTCAGATATCCAAACAAAAAGTGGGTGAAGCTCGGGACGTTTCATGCAAGAGATGAACGGATGGTGCAGAGCTTTCCTCTGGATGAGCATCTGTTTGCCAAATACATCAAGGTAAGCGAGCCGGACTGAGACTATGAAGTGTGTGTGAGGTCTGTGTGTGAGGTGCGAGGTCAGACCTGCCAACATATACGCATTTTTCGTACTCTGCACGCATTTTGACCCATAAATACGCTTGTACGATTCGCTGCTCTCTATACGCATTTTGCTGCGTCTCGCATTTCGCCGATTTCAGTTTCTATGCAATCTATGACGCTGATTCTGCCGCTGATCCACAGTGTGTAAGTGGAGTGAAAAGCTTTCGGCCAATCAGAGCGGTGCATGTTAACCTGCTGCCCACCTGCCCCTCCTATCACAAGCTTAGTTGGCAGTTAGGAAAGTGGTGGAATGGCTTGAAATCGAGAAGGTTTTAGACAGGCCAGGTGCTGATTAACGTAAGATAAAGGTAACAGATAGGCTATGTTTAGCCTAATTGAATTTATGAACATTAAAAATGACCTTGACATCATAACAAGCAGTCCAGCTGTGACGAGCTCTTGTAGGCTAACATGTAAGGGTGGTGCTGCCAATAACGCACCTAAAAGCTGTCACAAAGAACCGGCAAAAGTAATGATTATGAATATAATTATTAATAAACAAGTGTTTTCTTTATCAATGTCGTGTCGACTGCAAATATAAAGTTGACGATGCTGTCTCGCGATCTTAGCAGTAGTGAACGCGTCAGAGAAATGCACATTTCATACGGATTAACGTTACATAAGCAGAGAGCAGTCTGTTTTCTTTCGTTTTGAATTGTTCTGTTCAACCCTCTGGAGTCGATACGCGTTAGGAGTCATTTTCTCCTGATAACCCCGAAAATAACTTAAATTACACTTTCAGTTTTGATCGTACAGATAAGAGCAAAATCGAATCTCTAAAGGGTCTACTTTTATTTGTATACAGACATAATAACAACAAAACTTTGTGCACTAATAAAATAAAGATAACAAACAAGGTGTGCTGTCTGCAACCTTTGTCTGCGCTGATCTTCATTTACAAACACGTCATTAAAATGAACTGTAACTCCGTGAATACTCCACGAAGAGGCAGAGATATGTCTATAGAAAGCTTGACATGTCTACTTTTAAACTAAACAAGTGCCGCCGAACAAATATTCTGTGATAAAGTAATCCATATCAATACAACGCGATGTCCATTTTTCACATCTCCCCTCATTATCTTCTAATTCGATCACGCCCCCGCGCTATTTTTATTTAACTGTTTGCTTCGCGATGAGAGGAATAAGATATAATTCACCCCAAAATGTGATTTGGTTGAGTATTTTAGATTTGGATTTCCTCAGAAAAAAAGAATGAAGCCCTCTATTCAGCAGAGATCATAAACATGAGTAAGTCTCTTTTTATTTATTTATATACTTGTACTAGTTTTCACATAACGTGTAAACATTTTACTAGTTAGACTTTTTCCAAACTATAATTCCTGACTAAATGTATAATCAAGTGAAACAATAACAATATGCAATACTATACCATTAAAAAGCTTGATGTAAATAATATAAATGTAACAAATAAATATAACTGTAACAAATGTAACAAACAATGCTGTTCTTTCAATTTATTCCCCCGAAAAAAACTGAAAAAATATATATATATATTCTCCGCTCTTTTCAACATTAATAATAATCTATTAATATGAGCACAGAGATGTTTAGTTCTCTGGTGACAAGAAAAGCCATGATTGCCTCCAAAGGCAGCATTTGTTACAAAGAGACTTTCACTGATGCACTACTTAAAAAAGCCAAATCTGTAACCTTTAACAAGTTAAACAATGCAAAAGTTTAAACACTATGCATGGAAAATTATTTAAAAAATTGTTGTTTGTTTTTAGCAAACTGATTTTGATATTGATAACTGCTGGTTTTGCACATTTATTTAATATTTTGATTTATTTATTTACAAAGAATGTCCTCAGTTTACTTTTATTTCTGACAAGATTTCCAGGTGGAAGAAGTTTCCAGTAGTACTCATAAAATTTTTTCAAGGTTGGCAGGTATGCGAGGTCTGTGCGCAAGGTCCGAGGTGTGCGTGGTCTGAGTGCGATGTGTGAGGTCCATGTGCGAGGTGTTTCTGTGTGTGAGGTCTGTGTGTGATGTCCGTGTGCGAGGTCTAAGGTGTGCAGGGTGTGTCTGAGGTGTGCGAGGTGTGTCTGTGTATGAGGTCTGTGTGTGCGAGGTGTGTCTGTGTATGAGGTCTGTGTGTGCGAGGTCTGAGGTCTGTGTGCGAGGTCTGAGGTCTGTGTGCGAGGTCTGAGGTCTGTGTGCGAGGTCTGAGGTCTGTGTGCGAGGTCTGAGGTCTGTGTGCGAGGTCTGAGGTCTGTGTGCGAGGTCTGAGGTCTGTGTGCGAGGTCTGAGGTCTGTGTGCGAGGTCTGAGGTCTGTGTGCGAGGTGCGAGGTCTGTGTGCGAGGTCTGAGGTCTGTGTGCGAGGTCTGAGGTCTGTGTGCGAGGTCTGAGGTCTGTGTGCGAGGTCTGAGGTCTGTGTGCGAGGTCTGAGGTCTGTGTGCGAGGTCTGAGGTCTGTGTGCGAGGTCTGAGGTCTGTGTGCGAGGTCTGAGGTCTGTGTGCGAGGTCTGAGGTCTGTGTGTGAGGTCTGAGGTCTGTGTGCGAGGTGTGTGCGAGGTCTGAGGTCTGTGTGCGAGGTCTGTGTGCGAGGTCTGAGGTCTGTGTGCGAGGTCTGTGTGCGAGGTCTGAGGTCTGTGTGCGAGGTGTGTGCGAGGTCTGTGTGCGAGGTCTGTGTGCGAGGTCTGAGGTCTGTGTGCGAGGTCTGAGGTCTGTGTACGAGGTGTGTGCGAGGTCTGAGGTCTGTGTGCGAGGTCTGAGGTCTGTGTGCGAGGTCTGTGTGCGAGGTCTGAGGTCTGTGTGCGAGGTCTGAGGTCTGTGTGCGAGGTCTGAGGTCTGTGTGCGAGGTCTGAGGTCTGTGTGCGAGGTCTGAGGTCTGTGTGCGAGGTGCGAGGTCTGTGTGCGAGGTCTGAGGTCTGTGTGCGAGGTCTGAGGTCTGTGTGCGAGGTCTGAGGTCTGTGTGCGAGGTCTGAGGTCTGTGTGCGAGGTCTGAGGTCTGTGTGCGAGGTCTGAGGTCTGTGTGCGAGGTCTGAGGTCTGTGTGCGAGGTCTGAGGTCTGTGTGCGAGGTCTGAGGTCTGTGTGCGAGGTGTGTGCGAGGTCTGAGGTCTGTGTGCGAGGTCTGTGTGCGAGGTCTGAGGTCTGTGTGCGAGGTCTGTGTGCGAGGTCTGAGGTCTGTGTGCGAGGTGTGTGCGAGGTCTGTGTGCGAGGTCTGTGTGCGAGGTCTGAGGTCTGTGTGCGAGGTGTGTGCGAGGTCTGAGGTCTGTGTACGAGGTGTGTGCGAGGTCTGAGGTCTGTGTGCGAGGTCTGAGGTCTGTGTGCGAGGTCTGTGTGCGAGGTCTGAGGTCTGTGTGCGAGGTCTGAGGTCTGTGTGCGAGGTCTGAGGTCTGTGTGCGAGGTCTGAGGTCTGTGTGCGAGGTCTGAGGTCTGTGTGCGAGGTCTGTGTGCGAGGTCTGAGGTCTGTGTGCGAGGTCTGAGGTCTGTGTGCGAGGTCTGAGGTCTGTGTGCGAGGTCTGAGGTCTGTGTGCGAGGTCTGAGGTCTGTGTGCGAGGTCTGTGTGCGAGGTCTGAGGTCTGTGTGCGAGGTGTGTGTGCGAGGTCTGTGTGCGAGGTCTGAGGTCTGTGTGCGAGGTCTGTGTGCGAGGTCTGAGGTCTGTGTGCAAGGTCTGTGTGCGAGGTCTGAGGTCTGTGTGCGAGGTCTGTGTGCAAGGTCTGTGTGCGAGGTCTGAGGTCTGTGTGCGAGGTCTGAGGTCTGTGTGCGAGGTCTGTGTGCGAGGTCTGTGTGCGAGGTCTGAGGTCTCTGTACGAGGTGTGTGCGAGGTCTGAGGTCTCTGTACGAGGTGTGTGCGAGGTCTGAGGTCTGTGTGCGAGGTCTGTGTGCGAGGTCTGAGGTCTGTGTGCGAGGTCTGTGTGCGAGGTCTGAGGTCTGTGTGCGAGGTCTGTGTGCGAGGTCTGAGGTGTGCAAGGTGTGTCTGTGTATGAGGTCTGTGTGCGAGGTCTGAGGTCTGTGTGTGAGGTCTGAGGTCTGTGTGCGATGTCTGTGTGCGAGGTCTGTGTGTGAGTTCTGAGGTCTGTGTGCGAGGTCTGAGGTGTGCGAGGTGTGTCTGTGTATGAGGTCTGTGTGCGAGGTCTGTGTGTGAGGTCTGAGGTCTGTGTGCGAGGTCTGAGGTCTGTGTGCGAGGTCTGTGTACGAGGTCTGTGTGCGAGGTCTGTGTGCGAGGTCTGTGTGCGAGGTCTGTGTGCGAGGTCTGTGTGCGAGGTCTGTGTACGAGGTCTGTGTACGAGGTCTGTGTACGAGGTCTGTGTGCGAGGTCTGTGTGCGAGGTCTGTGGTCTGTGTGCGAGGTCTGTGGTCTGTGTGCGAGGTCTGAGGTCTGTGTGCGAGGTCTGAGGTCTGTGTGCGAGGTCTGTGTGCGAGGTCTGAGGTCTGTGTGCGAGGTCTGAGGTCTGTGTGCGAGGTCTGTGTGCGAGGTCTGAGGTCTGTGTGCGAGGTCTGTGTGCGAGGTCTGAGGTGTGCAAGGTGTGTCTGTGTATGAGGTCTGTGTGCGAGGTCTGAGGTCTGTGTGTGAGGTGTGTGCGAGGTCTGAGGTCTGTGTGCGAGGTCTGAGGTCTGTGTGCGAGGTCTGTGTGCGAGGTCTGTGTGCGAGGTCTGTGTACGAAGTCTGAGGTCTGTGTGCGAGGTCTGAGGTCTGTGTGCGAGGTCTGAGGTCTGTGTGTGAGGTGTGTGCGAGGTCTGAGGTCTGTGTGCGAGGTCTGTGTGCGAGGTCTGAGGTCTGTGTGTGAGGTGTGTGCGAGGTCTGAGGTCTGTGTGCGAGGTCTGAGGTCTGTGTGCGAGGTCTGTGTGCGAGGTCTGTGTACGAAGTCTGAGGTCTGTGTGCGAGGTCTGAGGTCTGTGTGCGAGGTCTGAGGTCTGTGTGTGAGGTGTGTGCGAGGTCTGAGGTCTGTGTGCGAGGTCTGTGTGCGAGGTCTGAGGTGTGCGAGGTGTGTCTGTGTATGAGGTCTGTGTGCGAGGTCTGAGGTCTGTGTGCGAGGTCTGAGGTCTGTGTGCGAGGTCTGTGTAAGGTGTGTGCAAGGTCTGTGTGTGAGGTGCGTGCGAGGTCTGTGCGAGGTGTGTGTGTGCGAGGTGTGTGTGTGTGCGAGGTCTTTGTGAGGTCTGTGGAGTCTGTGCTCCTCGTCTCAGCTCTCTCTCTCTCTCTCTCTCTCTTCTCTTCCCCAATGCATCAGATATTCACCAAGTACATTAAGGTTAGCCCTTCTCTCTTTACTCTGCGTGGATGAATGCTTTGAGTGGTATGGTATTAGAACACACTTGATTTGACACTTAAAAGCACTCTTCTCAAAAGACTGTAATGTCATCCCATGGTTCATAGCAGCAGATCCAGATTGTGTAGGTGCTCGGTTTCTGTAGTTCAGATTGTGACGTGTTAACATGCTGGTTCAGATGCTGGTTCAGATGCTGATTGTGACGACTGAAGCTTTTTTGTGTGTGTGGTCTGAGCTGCTGCTCTGTTAGACACACGTGAATAATCAAGGTCTTGTCTTGTTCGCAGGTGGAGCTGCTGTCACACTTCGGCTCGGAGCATTTCTGTCCTCTCAGTCTGATCAGGTCTGATTAAACTCTCTGCTCTGAACAGACTCCAGCTCTCAGATATTAAGTGACGGTGTGATTGAGAGTAATAGTGATGGTTGTGAACGCTGACGCTCTCTGTGTTTCTGAAGGGTTTTTGGCACTAGTATGATGGAGGAGTATGAGATGAACTCATCAGACAGACAGACGCACACTCAAGATGAGCATGATAACGGTAACCTCACCGTCTGCAGGAGAAGTCTGCTGTGTGTCTGAGTCTGAAGGTGGTGTCAACAGTGTCATATCTCTGTCTGAATGTTTAGATCAGCCTCCTGATTTCGTGCCAGTAGATGAGAAATCCTCCAAAAACCTGATCGGATCTGCCAGAGGTCAGTGAGCTCGTCGTTCACAGCTGTGTTTGTGTGTGAGATCCTGAGGACTGATGATGTCCTGTGCTTTCAGATGCTCTTCTCACGATGGTGAACCACATCGCTGCCAGTGTGCTGGGTGCCCCTCCGGACACCACCGCAGGAGCAGGTCTGACCTCACCTCACCTCACCTCACCTCACGTCCTCCTCATGCCACCAAAACATCTGTTCATCTGGAGTGTGTTTCTGTTTCTCAGGAAGCTCTTCCACTGAAGGGATAAACACCACAGAAGAGGTTTTCCCAGCTGGATCGATCCACTCCGGCTTCAGTAAGGACCTGTGAGTTCACCAGACATGGAATCATGTTTTCCATTACATTTAGTGATGTTATTTTCAGTATTTGTCTCTGAAGTGGCACCTTTCACATTTTCATGTAGTGGTTCGTTCTGGGAATCTTTCTACAGGACTCATAAATGTCTGACAGTAAAAGCCATTCAGACATGGAGCGAGTGCTGATTAATGTTTGCTATTGTGTTTTTATTTGAATCAGTAAAGCTGCCAACAGTATAATAATAATAATTATAATAATATTAAAATAAGTAAATTTTATTTATAGCCACCTTTTGCCGCTCAAGGTCACCCTACAATCTTATCACAAATATCATCCTAGAAAACGTCAATACTAACAACATTACAATACTATAATATACAAGCAGACACTGGAGGATGAACTCGATGCTTTCAGTCATAAACCGATAAGATCTAGAAATATGAAGACTATTAGTGATTCTAATATCCAGAGAAATAAATGAGTGTTAGAACAAATGCATGATAGGAGAAAAGTGAATGAAGAGGATCAGAAAGCTGAGAGAGTAAGATTACTGCACATCACCAGCAGTTCAGTACTTACCCAGAAGCCACTGCAAGTGTTGAAGAAATGTGTTCAGTACAGGGAATGCTAGAAATGAATTTATTTTTTGAATTTATGCATTTAGCAGACGCTTTTATCCAAAGCGACTTACATTGCATTCAGTCTAATAATTTTCTCCTAACGTGTGTTCCCTGGGATTCGAACCCCCTAACCTTGCGCTTGCTAACACTAATGCTCTACCACTTGAGCTACAGGAACACTATCAATAATAACACTAGAAATAATTAATGCATCTGAATTCTGGACTAGCTGATGTTTAGAAGTAAGAGCAGAGAGGAATGACCAGTGCATGTGTGAGAAGGACAGCGCTATTCAGTGTGAAGATTGATGTCGTGATGAAGAGATACAGAACCTGTTATTAACATGACTCTTAATCTATGGATCGACAGTCGATTGAAACTCTATTTTTACTTTTGTATTTTGCATTTGGTGAGTGTAAATATTGGAGCCTAGTCAATATAACTTCACATGATGTTAATGCACAGAGTCCGACAGCAGCAGAGCCCGGCGTGTCTCTGGACGTCCATCGCTGCAGGATTGACCTGTACATGTAGCACCGCTAACACTGTGTTCTCCGTTCAGGACGGTGACCGTGGATCCGCTTGATGTGGTCAGGGTCACAGAAACCTCCAGCGTTACTGAAGCGACACGCGCCCCGTCCCTCACTGATGCCGAGCACTCATACACACAAACCAGGTCTGATGAAGAGCAGATCGTCACTCTTCTGCTCGACGCGGAGGATGAACCGGATCGGTCCTCTGGGAGAACCCCAGACGTGTCTGAAGCAGATCAGCTGAATGTAAACACAGTGTCCTCTGGATCATACAGAGACCGGCTCCAGGAGCACCTTCTGCAGTGCTGCTCCTCTCCAGACTTCATCCAGAAGAGGAAGCCGAACTCACGATCTCCCGCTGCTCCAGCCGTCGTGACCCCGTCTACACCCACAGACTCTGAGCAGCCGGACAGTCCTGTCCTCCACACCCGAGTCCTGCTGGACACAGAGGAGCTCGCTCCCAGTCTGACCTCAGATCTGCTCAGGCTGGTGTCCGCTGACTCTCTGTCCTCCAGAGCGACGCTGCCCATTGAGCTGATGTGTCCGTCTGCCTCCGAGTGCCTTACAGCTCCTCAGCAGAGCACTGATGGTGTGAGAGAGTCCAGCCAGAAGCCCGTTCCTCAGACGCTGTCGGACGTCCTGACCACGTCTGCTGCACACAGAGATCAGGCGTCTGTCTCATCACAGCAAGACAGCCTTGTAAATGAGATCTCAACTCCTGCTGTCTCCATGAACACAGCAGACGAGTCTCCGCTCTCTTCCGTGTCCGCTCTTGTGGATGAACCAGCGGTCAGCGGTGATTCAGACCGGTCAGCAGGGTCCAAAAGCAAGGAACACTTCTATGATGAGAGCAACGCTCATATTGAGCAGATCTACATGGAAGCGCAGAACTCCAGCGACGCGGCCGCACACGGCTCCAGTCAGAAAGAGTCTGTTTTCATGAGGCTCAACAATCGCATCAAAGTGCTGGAGATGAACATGTCGCTCAGCGGACGCTACCTGGAGCAGCTGAGCCAGAGGTGCGTCTGGTGTGATGTGTACTGTTCATGGGACATGAGATTTGGCTCATTTACACTTTTCAGTGAATCTGCTTGTGTTTCATGGGTCCAGATATAGAAAGCAGGTGGAGGAGATGCAGAAAGCCTTTAACAAAACCATCCTCAAGCTTCAGAACACCTCCAGAATGGCTGAGGAGCAGGTCAGAGATGTCTAGAGTCTAAATCAGAGCACATCTGGACTGACTCGTTAGTTCCTCCTGTTGAGAGTGTGTTTAGACATGATGCCGTCTCAGTGTGTCTGTGCTGGTTGTGGTTTCAGGATCAGAGACAGACGGACTCCATCCAGGCTCTGCAGGCTCAGCTGGAGAACATGACGCAGCTCGTCCTCAGTCTGTCGGTCAGCGTGAGTCGACTGCAGCACCAGGTGATCACTTCATCATGACATAACACTTCCATCACACCAGCAGCAGCAATCACAGACTCTCTGACAATATCAGTGCACTTCCCTTATCAGGGAAAGAGGATTCTAACTGAATATTCCCAGCTCTCAGCTGATAACACATTGGCTGCTGATAGACTGTGCAGCTCTGTTCAGAAATGATAGCACTTTATGAACCGAGATGAATGAATGAGACGCCCGTGATGCTGATGCTGTGTTCTGCAGGTGTCTGACAGGCAGAGCTACATCCTGCTGTGTCAGCTTCTCTGTGTTCTTCTGGGGCTGCTGATCTGTGTGAGCTACCGTCAGATATCAGAGAGTCCTGCGGTCGATACACAGAGATCCTGCGGTCCGGACAGGTTAGGAGATGACCGCTTCAGTATAGCAGCTGTGTGTGTGATGTGTGGCTGAAAGAGCATGTGATGATGATGATGATGATGTTGTGTTTCCAGAGATCCGTCTGATGATGAACATGTGCTGCTGAGACGCAGAGCCTCTGATCCGCCGTCTCTCTCGTCCCTGCAGACGCCTGACGGTGAGTTCATGATGGATTCAGATAGTGATGGGATCTAACCTCATCAGTGAATGATTCCTCAGGTCATGTGCTGCTTAGAGATCAGACACACGTTGTTCGGCCTGGGATGTAAAACTCTGGCTATTGTTGCTCTTTGTTTCAGGCTCAGGAGAAAACAGCCTGAAGCAGTGGGAAGATTTTCAAGTTAGTAGAAAAGTACGACAAGTGTTTCATGGATGCATTGTTGTATACTTTGGTTTTTAGGTGTAATAAACCTGGAAAACTGCAACATCTTTACAGTCAGATTCTGTTTCTTTCAGAAGAAGCACAAAGTGAAGCTCAGCACAGGTCCAGAGATGCTGGCCGCTCCATCGCTCGCTGACAGGATTCCCCAGTCCACCATCGGTCCTCTGGGTTTGGAGACGGGCCCTGGTCCGGACGGCAGAGATGTGATGTCTGACGGCAGCTCTGAGGGCTCCACGCAGGCCGATGACACTCTGTTCTGTGGAATCTCCACATGTGCTCGTCTGTGTGAGGTGTTACCAGCTCCGAAACACTGGACGCAGAGCAGATCCCAGCATCAGCACAGCTCCAGACGCTCCCATCATCACCAGCAGCATCCGCAGCGCAGCGGCCCGCCGCCGGGGCCAGGACCCGCACACAACCGCCTCTGAGAGGCTGAGGACTGAAGTGAACACACTGGGCACTGAACCTGCACCGAGCAGTCAAACCTGTTCAGCACTGAGGCTTGTGCAGTTGGGATTGCTTTGTATTTTTTTAATTATGTGCTACAAACTTTCAGACAATCATAAATAAAGCATAAATAATCAGTGTTTCTTTAATTTTGTTATATTTATAGTGTTTTCTGACTCTCAAGTCAAACCTATATGACTTGCAGTGAAATGGACTGAATATGATATTATCATACACATAAAATCACATTTATATCACCGTAAACAATAGGTCACATGTAATATAATATTTTTATATCACAAAACACAAATCTGAGATCTGAGGATAGAGCCTGTCCTGAAGCACTCTAAGACTAAACTAATGTGTCCTCTTCCTTCTGTGCGTTTCATCTCCGAAAACTTTGATTACAGACTAAAGGTCAAAAAAAAAAAAACACACAATAGGACAACATATACAACCAAGGGCGTAGATTTGGTTTGAACATTGGGGGGGTTGAACGTTGTTTGCTGCCCGTTATTTTTTTCCAAAAAAAAATGTTTTATGTGTATTGTTATTGGATAATTTATTTCTTCCTATCTATCTATCTATCTATCTATCTATCTATCTGGCAACATGCTTTAACTGATTACAAATTCAACATATACAAATATGAAAGAGACAACATTTAGACATTTATTTTAAGATTTTTACATTCCACCTTAATGCCTTTTAATTTTTTTTCTAAAGGGAAACACATCTTTAAAACATTAAAGGCATTAATGTATAGCTTAACTTTACAAAGCTGCTGTTTTTCTATACTGTTTCCTATTTTATTTTATTTTATTGATTGAATGGCATCTTCTTTACCTGATCACCTGCTCCTCCTCTCCCTCTGCTGACTTTTCTATACCCTACAGCTATATTTACCTCAAATCTGTTATAAAAACATGTTAAGAGATTATACACCTCATAACATTATGAAATTTGTGTATAATCATCATTTATAAAATTCTAACAGTAGAGATTATCAAAAGAAAGAAATTAAGTATTGAAACCGCCAGTAGGCGGCAGTGTTTCACTGTTTTAATGAGTTAGCCACTTCTATCGTTCATTCATCCAATTCGTTCAAAAGTCAGATTAATTTAGTAAGAAAATAAACACCGATGGGAATACTTTTGTCGTTGATAATTACAGACACTATTGAAAAATATACTAGCAAAACAGACAGCTGCTTTGGTAACTTGTTATACTGATAGTTATAGCTAAATACATTGCAATGGATTAGCTAGCTAAAATATATGTGGTGTGTACTAACTATTACACAATATTCTCATACCTCATTCTCAGTACATGCTGTATTTTTTGCATCCCTCTCTGACCAGCAGTTAAATATAGTCCGCTGTGCAGCGCTTCTCTTCATTTTTGGCGCTAACATTAACCGTGTGCTCTCCCATTCAAACACCACTCGCTTGTTTTGGTGAAAGTGCGACTCATTGGTCGGGCGTTACCAATCGGTTCAATGGAGAGGGAGTATTTTTTGTCTGATTTATTATGACATACTCATAGAAATAATGATGGCATTAAGAGGGATAAGCGAGGCAGGAATAAAGGAGATGGTGGTATGTTCAGACTCAAGTTCCGCTCTTATGTGCATTAAAGCACAACAGTCAGACACTAGACAAGATTTAGTAGTGGAAATTCTGCAAGAATTATATATGTTACAGCAAAAAAGGGTAAAGTTCATATTCATGTGGGTTCCAGCTCATGTGGGGGTGAAAGGGAACGAAGCAGCAGACAAGCTGGCAAAGCAGGCTATGCAGGACACAAGAATAGAAATGGAAATACCATACAGTAGATATGAAATAAAAGCTATAATTAAAAAACATATAAATCAAATATGGCAACATCAGTGGGAAACAGGACGTAAAGGAAGACATATGTATAAAATTCAGCCGAAAGTGGGGGAAAGTAGGTACTCAGGTGGAAGTAGAAGAGAGGAAAACATAATATCCAGACTAAGAATAGGACATACAGGACTTAATAAAACGATGCAATTAATATCCAAGCATCCGACAGGACGTTGTGAATGGTGTGGAGGAGATGAAACGGTAGAGCATGTAATTATGTATTGTGAGAAATATAAAGAAGAGAGAGAAAAGTTAATAGAAGAAGTTCAGAGTAAAGAGATTGGTAATATCTTGAGATACTTACTAAACCCAGTACAGAGTAACAACAGAGAAGCATTGTTTAAATATTTAGAGAACACCGGTTTAATTAATAGGATTTGAGGAAAGGAAATTTTTTTTTATTATTATTATAAATTTGTTTTTTTTTTGTTTTTTTTAAACCAGAGGAGCTGAACACGCAGCGCTGGTTATAGCATATAAATTTACTAAGAGGGGAGAGAGAAGAAGATGGGGAAAGGGGTTAGAGTCTCTGGATCGAGTGCACAGTAGGTGGCGGTAATGCGCGAAATTGGTGCGAATCGCCAAAAAAAGGGAAGAAGAAGAAGAAGAAGACATACTCATAGAGCTCGGCATAGAGCTCGGGATCGTGACGTGAGCGGATCACAGTAACGCAAGGCATTGTGGGATTTTAGGACACAGAGGTTACGGGAGAAGCGTAGAGTAGCAGTTGATTAGGAACAAAATTATTTTTACAAAATAAATTAATTCTATTTTTTCATATTATATTTTTCATTTGATCTACTGTGATTTTCATGTTGAAATATTGGGGGGGTTGTAACTGATGGATTTGAATATTGGGGGGGTTACCCCCCCCCCCCCCATAAACTACGCCCCTGTATACAACCCACTACCACACACACAATAAAACGTTACAAAGTGCAACAATACCAATAGTTTTAGTTTACTCGTGTCTGTGGAGGTTTCAGGTTAGTTTACTTGTGTTTGTGGAGGGTTCGGGTTAGTTTACTTGTGTTTGTGGAGGGTTCGGGTTAGTTTACTTGTGTTTGTGGAGGGTTTGGGTTAGTTTACTTGTGTTTGTGGGGGGGTTGGGTTAGTTTACTTGTGTTTATAGAGGGTTTGGGTTAGTTTACTCGTGTTTGTGGAGGGTTCAGGTTAGTTTACTTGTGTTTGTGGGGGGTTTGGGTTAGTTTACTTGTGTTTGTGGAGGGTTCGGGTTAGTTTACTTGTGTTTGTGGAGGGTTTGGGTTAGTTTACTTGTGTTTGTGGAGGGTTCGGGTTAGTTTACTTGTGTTTGTGGAGGGTTCGGGTTAGTTTACTTGTGTTTGTGGGGGGTTTGGGTCAGTTTACTTGTGTTTATAGAGGGTTTGGGTTAGTTTACTCGTGTTTGTGGAGGGTTCAGGTTAGTTTACTTGTGTTTGTGGAGGGTTTGGGTTATTTAACTATTTGTGGAGAGTTCGGGTTAGTTTACTTGTGCATGTGGAGGGTTTGGGTTAGTTACTCGTGTTTGTGGAGGGTTTGGGTTAGTTTACTCGTGTCTGTGGAGGTTTCAGGTTAGTTTACTTGTGTTTGTGGAGGGTTTGGGTTAGTTTACTCGTGTTTGTGGAGGGTTTGGGTTAGTTTACTTGTGTTTGTGGGGGGTTTGGGTTAGTTTACTTGTGTTTGTGGGGGGTTTGGGTTAGTTTACTTGTGTTTGTGGAGGGTTTGGGTTATTTAACTGTTTGTGGAGGGTTTGGGTTAGTTTACTTGTGTTTGTGGAGGGTTTGGGCTAGTTTACTTGTGTTTGTGGGGGGTTTGGGTTAGTTTACTTGTGTTTGTGGAGGGTTTGGGCTAGTTTACTTGTGTTTGTGGAGGGTTTGGGTTATTTAACTGTTTGTGGAGGGTTTGGTTTATTTAACTGTTTGTGGAGGGTTTGGGTTATTTAACTGTTTGTGGAGAGTTCGGGTTAGTTTACTTGTGCTTGTGGAGGGTTTGGGTTAGTTACTCGTGTTTGTGGAGGGTTTGGGTTAGTTTACTTGTGTTTGTGGAGGGTTTGGGTTAGTTTACTTGTGTTTGTGGAGGGTTTGGGTTAGTTTACTTGTGTTTGTGGAGGGTTTGGGTTATTTAACTGTTTGTGGAGGGTTCGGGTTAGTTTACTTGTGTTTGTGGGGGGTTCGGGTTAGTTTACTTGTGTTTGTGGGGGGTTTGGGTTAGTTTACTTGTGTTTGTGGGGGGTTTGGGTTAGTTTACTTGTGTTTGTGGAGGGTTTGGGTTATTTAACTGTTTGTGGAGGGTTCGGGTTAGTTTACTTGTGTTTGTGGAGGGTTTAGGTTATTTAGCTGTTTGTGGAGGGTTCGGGTTAGTTTACTCGTGATTGTGGAGGGTAAGGGTAAGTTAACTCGTGTTTGTGGATGGTTCAAGTTAGTTAACTCGTGTTTGTGGAGGGTTTGGGCTAGTTGACTTGTGTTTGTGGAGGGTTTGGGTTATTCAACTGTTTGTGGAGGGTTCGGGTTAGTTTACTTGTGTTTGTGGGGGGTTAGTGTTAGTTTACCTGTGTTTGTGGAGGGTTCAGGTTAGTTAACTCGTGTTTGCGGAGGGTTCGGGTTAGTTAACTCGTGTTTGTGGAGGGTTCGGGTTAGTTTACTTGTGTTTGTGGGGGGTTTGGGTTAGTTAACTTGTGTTTGTGGAGGGTTTGGGTTAGTTTACTCGTGTTTGTGGAGGGGTTCGGGTTCGTTTACTCGTGTTTGTGGAGGGTTTGGGTTAGTTTACACGTGTTTGTGGAGGGTTTGGGTTAGTTTACTTGTGTTTGTGGAGGGTTTGGGTTATTTAACTGTTTGTGGAGGGTTCAGGTTAGTTTACTTGTGTTTGTGGGGGGTTTGGGTTAGTTTACTTGTGTTTGTGGGGGGTTTGGGTTAGTTTACTTGTGTTTGTGGGGGGTTTGGGTTAGTTTACTTGTGTTTGTGGAGGGTTTGGGTTAGTTTACTTGTGTTTGTGGAGGGTTTGGGTTATTTAACTGTTTGTGGAGGGTTCGGGTTAGTTTACTTGTGTTTGTGGAGGGTTTAGGTTATTTAGCTGTTTGTGGAGGGTTCGGGTTAGTTTACTCGTGATTGTGGAGGGAAAGGGTAAGTTAACTTGTGTTTGTGGATGGTTCAGGTTAGTAAACTTGTGTTTGTGGATGGTTCAGGTTAGTTAACTCGTGTTTGTGGATGGTTCTGGTTTGTTTACTCGTGTTTGTGGAGGGTTTGTGTTAGTTAACTTCTTTGTGGAGGGTTTGGGTTAGTTAACTCTTGTTTGTGGAGGGTTTGGGTTAGTTAACTCTTGTTTGTGGAGGGTTTGGGTTAGTTAACTCTTGTTTGTGGGGGGTTTGGGTTAGTTAACTCTTGTTTGTGGAGTGTTTGGGTTAGTTAACTCGTGTTTGTGGAGGGTTGGTTCGGGTTAGTTAACTCATGTTTGTTGATAGTTCAGGTTAGTTAACTCGTGTTTGTGGATGGTTAAGGTTAGTTAACTCGTGTTTGTTGATGGCTAAGGTTAGTTAACTCGTGTTTGTTGATGGTTCGGGTTAGTTTCCTCTTGTTTGTGGAGGGTTTGGGTTAGTTAACTCGTGTTTGTGGAGGGTAAGGGTTAGTTAACTCGTGTTTGTGGATGGTTCAGGTTAGTTAACTCGTGTTTGTTGATGGTTCGGGTTAGTTTCCTCTTGTTTGTGGAGGGTAAGGGTTAGTTAACTCGTATTTGTTGATGGTTCGGGTTAGTTTCCTCTTGTTTGTGGAGGGTTTGGGTTAGTTAACTCGTGTTTGTGGAAGATGAGGGTAAGTTAACTCCTTTTTGTGGAGGGTAAGGGTTAGTTTACTCATGATTGTGGAGGGTTTGGGTTAGTTAACTCGTGTTTGTGGAGGGTTTGGATTATTTAACTCGTGTTTGTGGAGGGTAAGGGTAAGTTAATTCGTGTTTGTGGAGGGTTTTGTTTTAGTTAACGTGTTTGTGGAGGGTTCAGGTTAGTTTACTCGTGTTTGTGGAGGGTTTGGTTAGTTAACTCGTGTTTTTGGAGGGTTTGGATTATTTAACTCGTGTTTGTGGAGGGTAATTCGTGTTTGTGGAGGGTTAGGTTTAGTTAACGTGTTTGTGGAGGATTTGGGTTAGTTTACTCATGTTTGTGGAGGATTCGGGTGGAGGGTTCGGGTTAGTTTACTTGTGTTTGTGGAGGGTTTGGATTATTTAACTCGTGTTTGTGGAGGGCAAGGGTAAGTTAATTTGTGTTTGTGGAGGGTTGGGTTTAGTTTACTCGTGTTTGTGGAGGATTCGGGTGGAGGGTTCGGGTTAGTTTACTTGTGTTTGTGGAGGGTTTGGATTATTTAACTCGTGTTTGTGGAGGGCAAGGGTAAGTTAATTTGTGTTTGTGGAGGGTTAGGTTTAGTTTATTCGTGTTTGTGGATAACAGATATTTGAGTTGTGCTGCTGATGCTCAGTGATCTTCAGAGATTTTCTATGAAAATAAAGTCTGTGTCTCCTGTGTTAGTTCTTGTTAACCCTTATGTATTGTTTGGGACGTTTTTGTCTACTAGGGGGTAAAGTTGAGTCTTATTTTGGCCACAACTTTGGAAATTTTGAAATTTTTCAAAAACTCAACAGTACAATGTGGGCAAATTCACTACCCTTTCGTGATGTGTGTGGATGAAAACATCTACCAAATTAAACTGCTGTAAAAATGTATCAGATCAAAAAAAATAATAATCTATTAATCAACCTCAGTCCTGATCAAAACTACCAAATGTTTAAAAAGAAAAGTTCATAAAAAAAAGTTCATAAATGATGTCATTGATTTGGGGAAAGAAAACACACAAAATGACTTATTTTCAATTTAAAAAGTGATTTTGGACAGGATTTTTTTTTTTTAACCTTTTATCACAGTCTTGGGCATGTCAAAGATTAGTAACAACATTGGCTTTGATGCATTGTTTGTTTTTGTGCAGCATTAGATTTAATTTTTTTTCTCCCTCATTTATTGTCCATGGCTGTTTTTGCCCCATTGACTTCCATTATAATTACATTTTTTGATTGCAAAGCCATGACACCATATAATCATGCATTCTTGATTGAAAGTGAAAAATTGAAAGTGAAAGTCGTGACATTTGCTAAGTATGGTAGCCCATACTCTGAATTAGTGCTCTGCATTTAACCAATCCAAGTGCAAACACACAGCAGTGAGAAGTGAACACCCCCGGAGCAGTGGGCAGCTATAGATCCAGCACCAGGGAGCAACTGGGGGTTCAGTGCTTGCTCAATGACACTTCAGTCATGGGTATTGAGGAGGAAGAGAGAGCTGTTCATTCACTCCCCCCCACCTACAACTCCTGCCAGCACCGAGACTCAAACCGGCGACCTTCAACTAGTGCAGGTCTCTAACCATTAGTCCACATCTGGATTGGGAGAAACCATTGTTGGTGGTTTTCACTGTTGGGGAAGAGGTAAAATTTGTAATTTTTATGGTTGATCACTAGGTTGGACCATTAACCCTTTAGATAGGCCTGTGCCAAAAAAAAAAAAAAAAACTTAGTTTCTGACTTGTATATGGAGTATAACAGCAAATTATAGTGTGTGTGTGTGTGTGTGTGAGAGAGAGATTCTTGATTGTTGGTGGTTTTCCCTGTTGGGAAGTTTATTTTATTTTTTTTACAGTTGATCAGTAGGTGGGACCATTAACTCTTTAGATAGGCCTGTGCAAAAAAAAAAAAAAGCTTACTTTCTGGCTTGTATATGGAGTTATATGGAGTATAACAGCAAATTATAGTGTGTGTGAAAAAGAGAGAGACCTTTGCACATTTACCTTGATGTATCTGAAAAAAAAAAAAAAAAAATCACCTCAGCTCTTAGAACTACATGGAGTGTTTATGCACATGCTGCCTTTTAATGGTGAAAAGTACAGACCAAAGAAAAACAAGTGGATTTAAACACTTGCATGCCATCCTGCTGGTCATTTGATGGTGAGAAGAGCAGCTAGCAACACGAGAAAGGGCTTGACTTGTACCGAAGTTTTAGAAATGTTTGTGCAGCTTGACCGCTCCAGCGAGCTGCAGGATGTATTGTCTTCTCCCTCTGACACCACAGACTCAGGAGAGTTAGATCCTGATTTTGTTGTCAAAATCATCCTCTCCAGCTTCCACTGAAGGCGAGGAGGATTCAGATGATCCTGTATCTGGGTGGACTGTAGGGTGGCCATTCGTGCCATTTTTGCAGGACACGTCCTGGCCAGGATTTCTATATTGCCTAAAATATCCACGTTTTGGCTTTGTTTGCGCTGCAGAGACCAATGGCTTCTTGTGCTTTTGAATCGCTCTCACATTACTTTTATGTCATACACCAATCAGTCTGCTCAATGCTACTTTCCAGTCCGACACGTATTTGCATCGCTTTGACCGTTCTCTGTAGATCCCACCTTCTCACGCACCACGATTGGTGGATTTACGTACAAAGTCTGCAGGTTATTGGTCAAATGACCATTACCATCATTAAGTATGTAAACAGGAAACCAAAGCCTAAACATGGATATTTTAGGCAATATAGAAATCCTGGCCAGGACGTGTCCTGCGAAAATGTCACGAATGGCCACCCTAGTGGACTGGGAGAAATGGTAAAGAGTCGTTTTCCACCAACGTTGAGACAACTCACTTCCTTCAGCCTGCTGGAAGTGTGACTTCAGGGACGACACATTATGCCATCGCAAGGGTCCAGAAGTGTTTGTGTTTGTGTGTGTGTGTATTTGTGAGAGGGGGAAAGAGAGACCTTTTTGCACATTTACCTTGATGTGTCTGAACAAATCAAAATGTGCACCTCAGCTCTCAGAACTACATGGGGTAACCAATAAAAAAAGTGTTTATGCACATACTGCCTTTTGATGGTGAAAAGTACAGACCAAAGAAAACATAACAAAGTAAGTGTATTTATGCACCTGCTGCCTTTTGATTGTGGGAAGTACGGACGGCATATGTGTGAAATGCTTGTCTTTTCTTGATGGTAAAGCCAGTTTAATTTCAATTTTCAATTTCAATTTTATTTGTATAGCGCATTTACAACAGCCCCCAGGCTGACCAAAGTGCTTTACAGAAGACCAAAAGTATTACACATACATGAAAAATATACCTGACACAAATTTAAGACCAACCATTTAAAAATTGAACATATCACAGTAGTCAATACTCTAAAGAAAATAAAAATGTTTTTAGCAAGGACTTAAAAATAGACAAGGAAGGGGCCAGTCTAATCTCTAGAGGCAGGGTATTCCAGAGTCGTGGCCCTGTGCCACCCCAAACACACGCTCCCCTCTGCGCTTTAGTCTAACACAAGGGACCACCAACACGGCCTGGTCACAGGATCGAAGGCTTCTAGAAGGAGTATACGGATGAAGAAGTTCAGATAAATAGACAGGAGCTTTGTTATGAAGGGATTTATAAACGAAGAGGAGAATTTTAAAGTCTATTCTCTGACAAATCGGTAACCAGTGAAGGGATCTAAGAATTGGAGTGATCACCTCGGTCTTGTCCTTGTTTAAGAAGAGGACATTTTGGGCTAGCCATAATTTAACCTCCTCTAAACATTGGAGAAGGGAAGTGATCGTAGTGGAGTTGTTTTTCTTAACTGGAAGATAAATTTGAGTGTCATCTGCGTAGAAATGAAAAGACACACCACGTTTCTGTAGAATAGAGCCCAGAGGCAACATGTAATGAGAGAATAGAGAGGGAGCTAAAATAGAGCCTTGTGGAAGGCCACAGGTCAGAGGAACAATTTCCCAGCTTCACTAAAAACTTTCTGTCAGATAGGTATGACTGAAACCATTTCAGAGCGTTTGCTTTTAGACCTACCCAAGACTCTAATCTAGATAATAGTAAGGAGTGGTCTATGGTATCAAAAGCAGCTGATAAAAGAATAAGAACCACAGAAAGCCAGTTTAAAATCCTTACAATCCTTCAACGATCCACTTTTTGATTTTTTTAATGGTCCCACCTAGTGATCAACCATAAAAATTAAAAATTTTACCTCTTCCCAACAAGGAAAACCACAAACAATCAAGAATGCATGATTATATGGTGTCATGGCTTTGCAATAAAAAAAATGTCGTTATAATGGAAGTCAATGGGGCAAAAACAGCCACCAACAACAAATTAGGGAGAAAAAAATTAAAATCTAATGCTGCACAAAAACTAACAATGCATCAAAGCCAATGTAGTTACTAATCTTTGACATGCCCAAGACTGTGAAAGTAAAAAAAATAAAGTCACAATTACTTTTGATATTGAAAATAGGTCATTTTGTGTGTTTTTTCCCCCAAATCAGTGACATCATTTATTAACTTCGCAATTAAAGCCTTAAAGAATTAAACATTTGGTAGTTTTGATCAGGACTGAGGTTGATTAATAGATTTATGCAAAAAAAAAAAAATTAGAAAAAAAAAATTATCTGCATTTTAATTTAGTGGATGTTTTCATCCACGAACATCACAGAAGGGTAGTGAATTTGAACAACCCACAAGTGTTAACAGCAGCACAGAGCGGTCACAGCTGGATCTCTTCTGAACAGATCAGTCCACCTCAGTGACAGAAACATGAAGCACAGAAGCCAGTATTGTTGAATCAGACTCTCCTCTAAATACTGTCAGAGGGTTAACTGCTTTCTGCCAATGAGCTCATATCTATGTTTAGATGAGTAAATACAGTCCGAGGCAGGGGCGTCATGCATTCATGATTTTTGAGGGGGCACTTTTTTTTGGGAGGGGGGGGGGGATATCTCGTTTCTCAAATATGTGTAGGTAAACGCGTTTTGCACCTTTATAGATTGCTATTTGATCAATATATGGAAATGTAGTGTAATCTATTAACTACACATAAAAACCTGACTTTTTACTTAAGTGCCATATCATGCCATAAAATATTTTTAATACGACTGAATTTGCATTTAATGTAAATTTTAATAACAATATTGTAAGATTAGATACTTATTTTAACACTTTCATTTTACAGAGAGTAAAGAACATTTACATTATCAAAAAACATTTTCATTCAGTCTAGCCAGAGTTCAGGCACTCTCAAAAACTCCCATTAAAATCACTGAAGCACTTTACATTATGAAACGAATATCTTACATTCGTACGCACATCTGCACTTTTTGTTGTTTCTGATGAGAGAATTCGCTAAATAATTCAGTCAGCGAGCAAGTGAACAAAACACTGCGTTTAGGTGATGACTCTTCTGGACGTCTCTGATTGGCCATTGCATCCATAAGCGCAACAGAATAGTTTCTGATTGGTTATCATGAAGCGTTGTACGAACGCGTCTGTCTCTGGCTCAGCGCCAGCCAGCGAACGCAGATTTGAATTTAGCAGCTGATGCTGTGCACTGAACGATCTATTCTCACCGCTGTGATTGTATCAAATATATAAAAAATATTATTCTGCAATTTTTTTTTTTCGTTTGGAAGCTGCATTTAAAATCCACTTGGCTCAGAAATCTGAGGGGGCACGTGCCCCCTCACTTCGAATGGGCACGACGCCTCTGGTCCGAGGTGTTATTCACTCGAATTTAAGGAACAACACTGATCATTAATGTTTTTGGAGAGGCGGATAGAGGCCGATGACGTCACCCGCACAACGACACGCCCTCCTGTCCATAGGCGTAGATGCCTATACACGTAGATGCCTTATTAACGTAAGCCATCCGCAATATTGACGTCATTCACCATAATAATCAATGAATATTCAAAGATGCCACAATCCTTAAGTTACATATCTATGGTTCCTCCCTTATCTCGCATTCCTGGGAAAGGTTATCCCGTTTCCCGGCGGTTTTTTACGGCGTCTTGGAATGTTAATTTATTATTATGGTGAATGACGTCACGTTGACCGTTGCAAGATGGCGGACGCGGACCTGTGACCGAGGGAATCTAGCTGTGGACATCTATGCTCCTGTGTTCCTCCAATCAGCGGCTCTTCCTGTCAAGACCGGATGTTCATGCTGAAGATATATCTGACTCTTTACCGATAATATATGTGTAATGTAAATATTTGCGACATGACGACAGATTCAGACGCGACAGGAAGAGTTTAGAGGAACTAAATATTAACTAAAGGTTTAATGTCATGGGTGCCGTGTTGACGCGGAGCGACGCTTCACACTGACGATGAGCCCGCAGAAGAAGATGAAGAAGAGGAAGGAGCTGGACGCCCTCATCGGCCTGAGCGACGGCCGGAGGAAGAGCAAGAGCAGCGGACACCGCCTGCTGCGGACCGAGCCGCCCGAGTCCGGTTCCGCTTCCGGTACCGAGCCCGAGTCCGGCTCCGAGGAGCGGAGCTTCAGCGGCCCGAGCGGCCTGTTCACCCGGTGAGAGACCGCAGAACCACACACACACACACACACAGACAGTGCTAGTCCGTCTCCTCAGCTGAGTTATTACTGTCTCATGAACAGATTCATCAGGGAAGGACGGATTAAACACTAGCTGATGTTTCCTCAGATGAGGTCTGTCACAGATTCAGTTCATCTTTCTCACTCACTCACTCACTCACTCACTCACTCACTCACACACACACACACACACACACACACACACAATCTCTTTCAGTATATTTCAGGAGTTATAAACACTGAAAGTGTGAGGAATGAGCTGAGGTCAGTTCTGATCAGTGAGATCGAGCTCTCAGACATGAAATAATAAACAGTAATGTACAGCTGGCGGGTGGTTAACAGCAGCTAAAGCAGGACTGACCCAAAGTGTTCATTACACGCCACATACACAAAACACTGGACGCAGAACATTGATTTGATTTGAATTACATGTTATGAATCAATCAATCAATCATTTATTTATATAGCACATTTAAAACACAACCAAGGTTGACCAAAGTGCTTCACAAGCAATCAAAGAAACACAGTAGAACAAATAAAACAGATACAGCATGCATATATAATACAAAAAAAGAACAAGCGAGCAGTAATAATATAGCTGAAAATAGCTATATTGTGTTAAAAGCCATGGAGAATAAATGAGTCTTTAGCTGAGTTTTAAAAATGTAGATAGACGGGGCATGCCTAATAAACATCGGAAGGCTATTCCATAGCTTCGGGCCTGCGGCAGCAAAAGATCGATCGCCACGTTTTTTTAGTTTTACTTTAGGGACTGTTAGGAGGCCATGGTCACTGGATCTCAGGTTTCTAGATGGTGTATAAGGAACCAAAAGTTCAGTTAAATATTGCGGTGCCAGGTTATTCAAAGCTTTGTAAACAAATAATAAAATTTTAAAATCAATCCTGTACTTGACTGGTAGCCAGTGAAGGGACATTAACACAGGTGTTATATGGTCAAACTTACGCTTCCCTGCAAGCAATCTAGCGGCTGCGTTCTGAACTAGCTGTAGGCGGGAGATAGATGCCTGAGTAATGCCATAGTACAATGAGTTGCAGTAATCAAGCCTACAGGTAATGAAGGCATGAATGGCTATTTCTAAGTTATTTCTTGAAAGAATGGATTTTACTTTACTGAGAAGGCGAAGTTGGTAAAAACATGACTTGACTACAGCAGAAATCTGTTTATCAAATTTTAAATTTGAATCAAATAAGAAGCCCAAATTCCTAACACACTTTGAGTTATAAGGGGTGAGAGGGCCGAGGTCAAGGTCAAAATCGCAGTTTTCCTTGGGGCCGAACAGAATAAACTCAGTTTTGTTTTCATTTAAATGAAGAAAATTGAGGGAAAGCCATGCCTTAAGATCATTCAGGCAGTCTAACAGTGGCTGAAGAGAAGAATCATTATTGCATTGTAGGGGAAGGTAAAGTTGGGTGTCGTCAGCATATAAATGAAAGGAGACACCATATTTTTTTAAAGATAGTGGCCAGAGGAAGTAAATATAGAGAGAATAACACCGGCCCAAGGATTGATCCCTGGGGGACACCACAATTAAGCGGTTTATTAGAGGATGAATATTGACCTAACTGAACAGTAAAACATCTATCTGACAGATAAGAGCGAAACCACTGTAAGACAGAACCCCGAAGTCCTACACAAGACTCCAAGCGTGACAGAAGAATAGGGTTAGGGTGAACTCAAAACATCTGCAAAGAAAATCAGATCCTTGCTGTCAGCTTCTAGCCAATAGTAACGAGCGATTGTGATCATGTGATGCAGCCGAGAGTATCTTCAGCTACAGTGACGGATGAATCTAAGTGAATATGAGCGATGTGGTCAGTGTGCTGTGTTCTGCAGGAGTCCGCTGCGCTGCTGCTCGCTCTGTTACCCGCTGTGT